>NW_009620721.1:2028-11476 GCF_000690535.1 Cariama cristata | reverse complement strand
AGGTCTCTTCAATTTTGTGTTGTGCATGACACACAAATTACATCGCCTGCATATTTATTTTTGTGCATATACAGTAAATGGGTTTTGCATGGTAATTAACGGTGCTGCTAAACCTTTCATTGTTGTGAAGACTGAGCTTCAAGTTTTTGGGTCTGACACTTAAGTCACTGTCAACAGAAATTAAATCTGTAAATTCAATTTTGCAGGGACCAGACGGACTACCAGTAGCAGGATGTTGGCATAAGGTACACTAATAATAATAATTGTATGTCCTTGAGCATGTCCTGAGTAATTTTGTTTGCTGCATGGTGATTGCACTGCTGCGCGCCCTTTAGGTTATCTATGCCTGGCAGACGTAACGTCGTGCCTTGGGAGAGCAGGATTCCATCCAGCTTCGTGTCTTGTTCCCCACAGCTGTAGAGTGGTGCTAGGAACGCCGCTCCAAAAACTTGCTAAGCATAAAAAAATCATTCTCGTTCATGTTGTCGGTAGCAATGTCCTTTTTCAGGCTTGCTCAGGCTAGGCTTTAATTATGGCCCAGGCAGTTTAGGAACTGCTGCAAATGCACCACTCTGCAAAATGTACTCAGCCCATACCCTCTAGCTGAGACTTTTACAGTGGGTTACCTCTTTGTCGCAGAGTTACAAAACATTTCTTTCCAAACAAAGACTTTTCTGCCATTGTAATTATGATCCACAACCACTGTGCTGCTTCGGTGCTCGAACTGGTAAATCTGGGCACAGGTGGCCAGGTAATTCGTACCGTCTCATGTACCCAGAGCAGCCGGGGGTGGTTAAACGCTAAAGGCAGCCCGGGAGAATGAGGAGAGACGTGTTCCCCCGTAAGAGGAGGATCTGATCCAGATTTGTCGGAGGATGCTGTAACCTCATTCTCCAGCAAGGGTATGACACTGAAGCTGAGTGGAATTACTGACTCAGTTCCAAACATGTGGTATGTGGACACAGGTCGAGTTAATAGCAAGCATGTTACTAACAAGTTACAAACCCTCGGTTAGAATGTGAGCACACCCTTAGCATATAAAAGTTTTTAATTCTGTGGTAAGTCGTTTGGATGTACTGTTAATGTTAAGGATTGGCATTCAGATTTCTTTTATAATATTAACAATAAGATTAGTAACTGTAATGAATGGAGCATTCCTCTTTCGTTAAAATGTTTGTCTGTGTGTTCTTTTTCAGTGATGTCTAAGCATGAAGCACAATATGTAAATAATGTGATATATTTTGATCTTTTTAATTTTTGTATAAAAAAAGGAAAAAAAAAACTTTCAACAGTAATATATTGACTTTTTTTATACTGGATTCTGTCATTTATGGACTTTGAAAATATTGTAAAGCTCCCGAACCCTAAGATACGCATGATAACATCAGGATTTGATAAAGGTACCAATGACAGTAGCTGGGAATGAACAGTATTCACTGCTAACATTGCTGCGTGAACCAACAGTACTGAGACAGTGTGTTGCCTAGTGTGCCTTAGTGCATGAAGGAGAAATCCCTGTCCTAATTTGGCTCTCAACTCTGTATTTGCATTGCACATGCATATCAAAAGGGTGAAAAAACCTGGCTGAAAACAAAGAAGAAAAAAAGGATGCAGCCCTAGAAATGAAAGATGCTGCTGTGTACCAGCTGGTCAAACAAGAGACGGACTTGCAACTTGCAGAGGAAACAAAGCCAAGCTCCGTTCATTGCTACCTGCCGTTGATATGATGGAAATCACAACTCTTTGGCTAAACAGAACAACCTTGACTACCTGTGGTTATTTCCACTACTATCAAGAAAAGCTTTCTTGTTTTTTTTTCCCCTCCCTGAAGAGGAAGCACCTCTGGGTCCTGTTCTGGGGTCTGTGGCTGAAGATGTGCAAGCACTTTGTTACTGTGGAACCCAAATTTTCCAAGAACCCTCCACCGCAGAATTTCAAAACACAAGAACCTAGTAATACTTTCACAGTGTAGAGAGTTGCAGGACAAGGAGGGCTCTGATTAAGTCTTTTCTTAAACAACAGAGCACATAATGTTGCTGTTGGGGTTCCCAAAACTTGGGAGTTTGGAGTATTCAATTGCCTTGGTTTGTAGAGTTCATTTGCGTTTTTCTTGGTTTACATGGTTTTAATTGTAAACTGTGTAACTCTGCACACTCCTCTTGTACTCTTCCTTCTCTCCCCTTTTTTGATCGCTTTCTTTAAATTATCTCATCTCAGGCACATCCCATGCAGAACAGGGTAATGAACAAAAGGAAGATTATGATTTTGATATCTGCATATGGCATTAAGTGAGATCAATTAAAAAACTGCAAACTATTTCACCGTTCATATTTTTAAAGGTGTTGAAAAAAACCAGAGATTGTGCAGTAAAGAGCCATAAAAAAAATTATTTCAGGGAGGAAGAAAACGGCTTACAGCCAAGTCTGTTCAGCCTACAATGAAGATCAAGAGGCAATCGGATTCCTTTACAGGGAGGAGATACTTCGTATTAACAAGTTTTTAAACTGAACAGAGAAAGATGTAGAAATATCCGTCCAACGGGTAGAAGCTGAAGCTACATAAAATCAAATAAAGCAAGCCATGGATTTTTAATGGTGAGACTGGTTAATCCTAACCAGACCAGTGATGTAATTCCCATTACTTTTAACACCTTTTTGATTTAACAGATCATTTCTGGAGGAAATACTTTAGCCCAAGAAAAGTTGCTAGGCTCTGTGTAGGAATCTTAGGTGAAATTAAGAGCCTGACCATGATATCAAACCAGATGATTATCAGGGCTCTTTGTGGCCTTGATCTTAGAGAATACAGAAGGGAGTAATTTTTGGTGCATTAAGTAGATCCGAACCCTCTGTTAGATCCTTGTTCCGCTGCATCTCTTATGGCAGTTTCTGCCAGAGAGGACTTGAGAGAGGGATGCGACCGTCCAGGGGCAACCTGCCCTGTACAAGCTGACCTAGTGCTAAGGTAGTTCTTGCTCCGATATTCTGAAGAAGAGCAGGAACATGCTCACTGCTCCACGCAGGTAGGGTGACGTTTGAGTGATGTCTGTGAGTTCTTAGCTGTGACTGGGTCCTAGGTGTCCTTGAGCTGATCCCTTGAGTCAGCTGGGAGCATTTTTTATCTGCTGGTAAATGCTGAAATAGCCATCTAGCTTGGTAGCTGTGGACTCAAAAGACTTATGGCTGTAGGCAGTGAACTTTCGTTGCCTGCCTTTGTTAGCTGCTTAGGGTCTACACCTACACCTTGCTTGCTTTGTGGCTATACTTTGCGTCTTTACCAGTTACTGACCATTTTCTTGGTCACCATATAGATTAAATCCATGTAAATTCAGATCCACTAACAAATCAAGAAACAAGAATTATGTAACTCAAAACAGCAATGAAAATGCATTTTATTTACTTCCATTTCATGTTGTTAGCTATCGCATTTGGTGTAGGGGTTTTTAAAGGCGTAAGGAGCAGTTGAACAAGCTCCCGCTGGCTTTTAGTGCTTTTGAAAAACCCCTTTACTGTCCCAAATTAAAGCTAAAAATCTTCTTCTGTGGAAGGCTGAAGGCAAATCTCTCATTGATGTCACCGGGAAAAAGATCTGTAATTGTTCCCTTAATGTACAGTTGCTCTTCCCATCTCCCCCAGTCATCTCCAAACTAAAAGCAATTCACTACTCCAAACCACACTGTAGGCTTCTACACTCAAATTCCTGCACGTGTCCTGTTCATGGAACCTCTATCGGTATCAATGAGAGTTCAGTCCCCCGAATGACTGCAGAAAGCACAAGAATCTGGAAGTGTCCACAAACAATCTACAATGCAGATAGAAAAGTCTTGTTTTACATACGCTGGCAAAAACTAAACAGCTTTCTATCTAGCTCCTACTTGAAGAAGTTTGATATCACTGAAGCTACAAGACAAGCTAACCTCCAAAGCTTATGAAATTATATTAAAATTTATATTTTCTCTGAGGAAATACCCCGAAGTCCTATTATCTTCAGGTAAACAAGTCAGTATTCCGTCTTCAACTTGTGGAATATCCAGTGCTTGTAGGCATCAACTGTGACCACTGCCAGGCCTGCAAAACATTGATACAGAATACCAGAAGAGTGCTTTACCTATTGCTCTAATCACTCTGCATGGCAGCCGTCCCCCTCCCAACACAGAGCCTCTGCTGCCACAGAACCCAAGACATTTGTTCATAACGGAGGAAGAGAGCTCATTTTGAATTGACTAAACTTCTTAACCGGGGTTGTTCTTCCCCGTCCCCGAGGCACAGCTTGACCACTCATGGCATTTCCGTGCTTACGGACATGGTTTAGTGGTGGACTTGGCCGTGCTAGGTTTACGGTTGGACTCGATGATCTTAAAGGTCCTTTCCAACCTAAACGATTCTATGATTCTACGATTCTATGCCAGTCAAGGAGGACGGCTAGCATTATATTCCTAGCACAGGACTGCAGCTGGTATCCATACCCATCAGCGCTACCGCCTCAGCTGCCAAACCTTTTAGTGATCGTCTTTCTTTGAAAATTCCCAAGCAAATGCCCTCTCTGCATCGGGTTATTCTGCATCCCCAACACAGCGAGTCCAGCACGAACAAAGGAGATCCCCCTACGCACCTGCAGCAAATCTAGCATGTTCAGGTTGTCTGACTTACTGCACGCGGACAGATCGGCAGCCTGTGGGCAGCAGCTTCTCTGGACTTCTGCCGCTGTCATTTCCATTAGAAATGCTGGCAGGTACGGATCCTGCTGTATACAGCGCCTTATTGCCACTTCAGCTACGAGGAACTACTGGTGGTACGTCTACTCTACCAAGCCCTTCTGTCGCCAAAGCAGCTGAGAGCTGTGGAAAGCAGAGCTCCCGGGAACAGGGCAAGGTACAGGTCCCCCGGCAAGGCTGCTGCAGGGGCTGTGGTTGTGATCGGCACTTGAAGTCCTTCCCGGTCCTCGGCTGAGATCGGTGCATTTGGCCTTTATATTCTGAACTCAGTGTTCCTTATCGATCGTATCATGCAGACTGACAGACTGTATTAGAGGAACTGTTCTTTTTTATTTTTTTTAATCAATTGCACAAAGTCTAAGAGGAAATCTGTTTAGAATTCCATGTGCTTTCCACACACATATATTTAGAAGAGTAGGTTGTTAAATGATAAATTGTTTCAGAGCAGTCATGATCTTATTGGGAAGAGTTAAAAAAAGATGTGCTTTGCTCAGCAAATTCATGCCAGATCAGTCGATTATTTTCTCCTTCCATATGAAAATGTTTATGTGCGTCTCTTTGAATACTTTTGAGTTTGCAAATAGCTCATGAAGATACATTTTGCTTTTAGGTACTATTCACAGTCTCACTCAAAACTCAGTAATTATCGCAGCCTCTCACAAAGCATAGTGCATTTTTTTTTCCCCAGGAAACCTTTCTCTTTTTTTTTTTTTCTTTTTTCTCTCTGGTTTGAAAGAATGTAAGATTGTTTTACACGAATTCAGAAATGCAGCTAGATGGTACCGCTAGACGTCAGCAGCAATAAAGGTGACTGAGAGGGAGGCTGCTAATGCTTATGAAATGTACGTCAGTCTGAGACTGAGCAATTGATTTATCTTGATCACTAAAACATTTAGTATGTTAGCTCCATGGATTCATCAACAGACATTTTGGATAACACCCTGAAGTTACCGATCCTGGGGGAATCTGAAGCCCAGCCAAATTTATGTTTTATCTTTGTTTTCTAGTTTATGAAACAAAATTCCTTAGTCTAATTTAATTGACCTCAAAAGCACGGTGATTTTCATTATGTTAAGATAACCACGTCTGCCTGCTGCGCAGGAGCAGAGTGCAAGCAGCTTTCTTTAAGGCTTGATCTATTTAAAATTGTAGCTAATGACCATCTTTCCAGTTACTACCAACGTCTTCTCTCTAACATACTGTAGCCTAATCAATTTTGGAAGCAAAGTTCCCAAACTGAGTCCTAAGGGCACAAGAACTCACTTGAAACCCCTAAAAAGTTTTTCAGCGGTACAAAGCTCTGCAGACAGCGCTACCCTGCCACAAGAGGTGGCAAATGCATTATGTGGCCAACGTGAGAGCTGGAGCCCGCTGTGGTTGTGGTGGTCCTGGTCCCTGGCGCTCCAGGAGCGGTGATGCTGCACCCAGCTGTGAGCATGGGGAGTGCCCCCAAAAGTTTCTGGGGGAAATGGGTTTTGGGGGTAAGAGAACATGGCCAAATAACCCCCACGCCTGTAACTTCAGTTCAGTGTTGAAAGCGTGCTGCCAGTTCGAGAGGCCCCTTGCCACAGTGTGAACCTGATGATTTGGGCTGTGCTGATGGGGGCAGGTGAGATTAATTAGAGTTTTGCAGCTGAATTGTGGGCTTGGACAATAAGTTTGGGAATACTTCCCTGGGATATGAAACAGGTAGCAGAGAAAACCCGGTCTGACTCCAAACAGAAAGTGCTTCCAAGCCTTAATGCACTGGGATTTTAGTCTGGTTTTGTGTTTTGTTTTGTTTTGTTTTTTTTAAAAAATCAAGATATCGCTACATGCTTTGTTTTATTTTCATGGGGGGAGTCACCCTTCTTGTATACACTGCTTCTAATGCGTGCTGTATATATACTGGTGATGAATTTATTTCCATATGGATTTTTCTCCTGTGTACTTAAAAATAAGAATGTTTCTTCTAATGAGAAGAGACTTGCTGACGTGTTTTCTTTTTAGGAACCAATAGATGAAATATTTAGGTGACCTTTTGTCTTCTGTAATTTCCTAAATTCAGCATTTGAAATCCTTAAGCAAACCACGTGTGAGGTTTCAGCAGTTCAAGACATCCTATGCAATGATGAAAAGTAATCCATGGAGAATGACACAGCATTACTCATGGTTTTAGGATCGTTACAGTAACCCACTACCTAGGAAGTATGTTTGTGATGATCAAGGCTTTTATGCCAGAAAGCTTGTGTTCTAGTTTGGCTACTTTCTTCTCTTCCCTGCCACATGCAGGCTCAGTGTCCCATTTCAGCTGCTGTAAGTGAGCACAGCTGTGTTGGCTGTAAGAGTGCTGAACTAGATTACACCAGCAAAGATCTCAGTCTGCAGTGTTTACTATGTCCTCAGCCCACAGCTCAGAATGAATCTGTGAATTTTTACATGTAGCACATGGTTTTGCAATCAGCCAAATATAGCGGACTCTTGGGCCAGAATGAAAGAACTCATGCATTTGTAATGCATAGCTTAATTAAAATATTAAGATGCCAGAAATTTCCAGATTTATTGTAATGGTGAATAACCATCCTTGGTCAATATGACTGTGCCTTATTCGCCTGTAAATGTAGTATGTATGACAAGCAGTATTAGACCTTGGGTTTCCTGGTCATTGAATATTGATTTGGTGCTGCCCTCTAGAGGAGACTTTTTTAATAGAGAGAAACAAATTTTATGCTCGGACAAATTCTAGGTTGTGACACTGTCCCTTAACTGACAGCACATGTAGGGATGGGCACATCTTTTGCGTAACTATATGGTTCGAATAGATATTTGTAAAACAGAAGTGCATAGATAGAAACTTACATCTTTTTTCCAAATCTGGTATTTCTTTCTTGGGAAATACCATCATATTCTCATTTCTTTCGGTTTCTTTAATCCCATTGTTGCCCAGACAATTGAAAGCATTATACAAATAAAATCTATCTGTAGTAGGTTATCTGTCAAGTTTCCATTTTTAAATTTTAGAGCACAGAAGCTTTGAATTACTTTCTTTACAGACAACAAATTTGTATGTAAGATATGCAAAAATATTAATAACAACAAATTATAAAAATGTAAACATTTAAATGCCCTCAAACCACTTATCCTGGACTAATACTGAATTCAGAGCACTGAGTTTGGTTCCAACTTGCACTAGCGTAGCTAGGAGTGTCCTTGGTCTCCACAGGTGGTCCTCCAAGGGTGGAGTGTAACCTCGGCACTGCTTTATTTCATCTGAAGTTCCTATGTTTCACCTGTTAAGCATCTGCTGATGTGCTTAGTAGCACAGCCAGCCTTCCAGTTGTTTAACCAGGAAGATTTTTCAACTGAGGAGTGAAGTATTTGGATAGATTTCCATAGGCCTAAGACAATTCAGCTTTCCAAGGCAATCACTACGGCATACACTGACCTTGGCAACCCTACAGGACAGCATTCATGTAAGAGTATTTCTTGGACCCTTTTGCAATAATGATTTAAAAAAAAAAGGAGGGGGAAGAAAACATCTGGTCACTCTAGTTATTCCAGTCTCACTCATTTACTGGAGTCACCTGCTTTTTAATTGTGTCCCTGGCACTGCAGTGAACCTGACCGTAATTAGTACAGTTTGAAATCCTTCACAGCTCCACTTTGGGGAATCTATTGCAGGCTGAAGCAAACCAGTGAGTAAAAAAATCCATTTCCTTGATTATCATTTACATTTTTTAAGCTAAAAATTACTTCTAATATTTTCACATCCCCAGTTGTGAAACTGCAACTTTTCCGTATGCCTGTATACCATTAGATGGCACAACAAAAGGGATGTCTAACTATTGTGTAATCTGCAGCTAAAGTAAGTGGTGAAAACCTGTCTCTTAGAAATGAATGGAAGAAGGACTTAATAGACTGTATGACTCTATACTACTGTAGAGAGCCTGGGGGGAAAACATACGAACGCTGGGAAAGTTGAGTTTTCAATGCATAAGAAGTGGCATTATTGACAAGAGAGTGGAATAAGAAATACATTATTAACACTTGTGGTTTATCTCCGTCTTAGGACAACAATGAATCCCTGTTTGCTAAGTTCTGGTAGAAGTTGCCTCACAGTTGCACAGTTTCGTGAATGGTCAGCTCACTTGTGTGTCCGTGTGTGGTTTCTTATATAATGTAGATATGAATGAACAGAAAGTTTGGAGATGTCCCAAGTATCTGTAGATGACACTAATATCATTTTCTGCCTTTTTTAATATGCTGTTAACACTGTGTGCTATGCTTAACTTTGAACAGTGCATTTTACATGATGTTCTTAAGTACAGGTGGGTGCATATCAAACTTGCATTTCTGCAATTACATTAAAAAATTAAGACCTGGTTTTGCCTAGCAAAAGCACCCACGGTACCCACTGAATTTCCAAATTAAGCAGAAGAGGTAGTAAACTGCCATCAGCCAGAATGAGAGTTGGAGTCCTGTTGTGTTTGCTGGTTAGTTTCATAGATGGAGTGCAGTTTTATAGACAATTTCATAAGGTAGCAACTTTTTGCGTTACTATTTGGGGTTTTTTTCTGCTTTCTTAAAAAACAGTAAAAATATTGACTGTGATGAATGTTCAGCACAAAATACCACTGTCAAAACTGAAAGCCACCTGCTCTGTTGCATTAAATTACTTTGGACATAGAAATATTTTAAAACTGGCACGTATGCTATCATTTCTGAAACAATATAATTTGAGAAACTATTCCTGCT
>NW_009620721.1:0-2018 GCF_000690535.1 Cariama cristata | reverse complement strand
TGGTATTTAAAATCTAAATTAAAATCTCAGTTATTAGTACACAGTTTAGAAAAATACATACAATCTGTGCTTTATCTGTCCGTATTTGTTTTGAAATTATGCTGATAGGGCTTAATCCTCTACCATGTTATGCAAGTGTCCCTTATTTATGTGAGTGGTTGCATCACTCCAGAAAGGCTGTTCGGAGGAGAAAGGGCTATTTGCGTATGTGTGCAGTTTGGACACCCTGCGAAAATTGGTTTTGTTTTGAATGTATTTACATGGTATTTTATAGAAAGCTGACTAAATCTCTGTAAAATGTATCACCTTTAAAAAGAAATATATATAGATATTAAAAATACAGAAAATGTACTTAACAGCTCTATTTGCAAACTCTTTGTGATTTTTAATCATGTATGTGCCATGAAGAGTATTCTATTTACTCATTTCTTTGGGGAACAACTACTTTAAAAGTGAAGGCATTAGTAACAGTATTTCTTATCCATTGTTTTAACATGTTAAAATGGTATTAATTAGTACTGCATCATGTATTTCTAGTTTAAAGCTGTAATGGACAGTACGTTAGCTTGAGACCTCCAAAAATACTTTTTTCTTGTGCTTTCTGTAATAAAAGCAAAGACTAGATTTTAAAGAATGGTCTCTCTGTACAGATTGCTCTTACAATTGTGTGAATATGTATAATGAACTCTGCCTTTGTAGCCAAGAATAAACTTTCCAAATTGTAAATGTTCAGGTTGTTATTATAAATAGCTACTAAATATCTTAACCCGACAAGAGTTCAAATAAAGATCAACAGCCATTATTAACTTTTCCTCCATTGTCTTTTGTTACTTAAAACTTGACTTTGTGCAACTTCCTAAATTCAATCTAGCTTTAAGTTCATAGCAATTTGGTTTTGGATTCTCCATATTACAGAAAATGTAAATTGCACGTGTGTTTATCAAATAACAGCAACTAGAGATAATTATTGGTGGCTACAGCCAGCCAGCAACAAAGTCTGCCAAGTGTGTAGTTTTAAAAGGGTCTGCTCCATTTCCTAGAGTTGTCTTAAGAGATGTCAGTTTAAAACAAAAGAACGTGAATGTGTACTTGGAAGGGAAAAAACAATCTGCCATCTTTTAGAATGAAGCTTGAGAAGTTCATGAACTCAGTTATGGGATACAACACCTGCAGTGGCAGAGGCCTCAACCCATCCCAGAACACTCTTTCTGGTTCTTTAGCTTCCTATTTTTCTTTAAGTAATTCCAATCAAACAGGAATGGAGGAATGACCATTCTAATCTGACGACAGCATTTCCTCTTTTAATCCTAACTATTGCCTATGCTAGGATTGGCTCTTCAGTAGTAGGTCAGGTCTACCTCTGTCAATGACCAAACACAAGAGTACAACAATATAAATGGTTTGTTTTTACTTATGCTTACATAGTGAAGTAGGTGTTGAACAACTAATACAGTTGTAACAACTAGGCTACCACCTGAAATTATTTTCAACTGTTAAAGAAACTTCCTCGATGTGTAAGTATTTCAAAAGAGAAACTGTTACGATACAGCTGTAATAACGATCCTGAAAAGTCCTCAAAAACAGTTCTTTCTGAGGTGCCTGGTAACCGAGTGGGACCTAGGGCCGTATACCATCACCAGTGGTGTAACACGGTGAGGTGTCGCTTCCGCACGAGCTGCCAGCAGCCTTGCAGGACCCCAGGGGCTGCAGCCTCTCCCCGATTTGTGCTATGGGACCTCAGAGATGAAGTCACCACTCCTGATGCTGAAAGGGAAGAGTCCAGCCTCACAGCCGGAAGAGCCTGAAAGCACTGGTGAGTTATTGTTCTACTCCTTGTAAAATCAGCTTGCCTAACGCTGTATTTTGGATGTTATTTGGGAGTGGCTGGGAGGTCAGGGGCTGGGCTCTATGATGAGGAAGGTGCACAGATAACAGTGCTGCTAGAGCAGACACACGTGCAACGCCCGTGTCCTTGTGCGGCCTCTGCTAAATGTCCCGGTAAGGCGCCTGGCCCCGCA
>NW_009620720.1:0-28782 GCF_000690535.1 Cariama cristata | reverse complement strand
CCCCCCTTTTTATTGTTATTTATTTGCCATCACTTTACATTCAGCCAGGGCTTTCCTTGGAAACTGGAAAAACTGGATGTGAAGTCTCTTCAGCTTGGGAAAGATATACTGCCAGGGCTAGCAGACAAGGTCAGGATCAGTAAAGGGAGGAGTGATATCAACGATACTCTTTCACCACTTTTTCTGGATCTGCCAACTCTGCTGGGTAACACAGCAGCTTCCACCTGCTGAAGGGATCAGGAAGATGAGTGGGGTGGGGGGAAGCTTAATGTAAGAGCTAGGGTCGATGAAACTGATAAAAACCTCTGTGTTTTAGCAAGGTTTTAAATCATATTCTGTGATATGGGTGTGCTTTAATATACCAAGACCAAATATTCTAAACTCTCAAGCCAAATCTCTTCCAGAGTGCTTTAACTTCACCTACAAGGTCCAGCTACAGTAGCTTCATGTGTGCATTAGTTACAGGGGAAATGCCAGCTGTTCCTCTGAGGCAGCCTTAGGGCTCTTCTGTGTCACTGTCACAATGAATGCAGTGGCTGAAGGTCTGGCTTTGACATCTTGTCTTATTTTATATGAGGTTTGTATTAAACTTAGAAGATGGGCTTGTACAGCTATGCCCTAATCCCATTGTCACCTCTTGGTTTCTTCTCATTCACAGAAGACTGAATGGACTAGCTGGTCATCTTGATTTGAATTGTTGTCCGTTACAGCAAGAACTCAGATATGCTCCCTGATCAATCTGTATGGCAACCCATGTAATTTAAAATGAATCTAGTCATCCGCCTATGTTGCATTTGCACAACCACAATGTTGACTTGACAGGTCTTTGGTCCCACCTCCGGACCCATGTGGAACGAATCTCTTTGACCTTTCTGACATATCAGAGCCATTCAACATCAGTCATAGCTTGCTAGAACAATGAATGCAGAAAATACACAGCCTGCATTTTATTAACTTGAAGGATTATACTTTCAGCAACATTCCAAAAAGTAGTTTATCTAAGATGTATTATCTGCTACACCCACTTTTGAATTTCAATGCTCATCAGTTCATAAGCAGAAACAACGCCAGAGAAAGCAGGGACGGCATTTATCATGTTATGCTGTTTACCACTGGAAAGAAAACAGAGGAGCATTCCTATTCTGCCTTGGCTATGCTATCTTTGTCACACTACAGTTTCTTGGTGGACACCTCCACTCATTGCTTTTTTCAAGCTTTCATCTGCACACACATGTAAAATTACTTAGCACAAATGCAGTGCTGTTGAGGGTGCCAGTTACGTCTCTTGGGTACTTCAGAGATCAGTTCTCTGTTTTTCTTGTCCTTTGCCTTGCCTGTCTTGTAGGCAGCAAATATTTTAAGCAGAAGATCTCTTTTCCTGAGTATGCATTGTCTAGCTGAAAGGGGGTGAGGGGTTTTAAAGAGCCCTGCCAATATCCATAACCACTGCAGCAATTTCCTTTTGCATGGTGCCGAGTATGCTCCATCTCCCCAGAAGGCACTAGTTACTGAGAGCTCTTATATGGGAACTGGCTCACAGTCAACGTTTAATGTTGGTACTTCCAATTCCCCTGGTGGATAGGCAGACGTGTGGGTTCTCCTGTCTGCTTGCACGGCCACGAAAGTCCTGACTTCGGGAGGAGGCTGTGTGCCGATGGCTCGCTGCTCCTGCGGGCTCTCTGTGGGGGGCTAAGCCAGCACAAAGGCACCAGTGGAAGGATGAGAGCCCACAGCAGCCCAAACCCTTCACTTACAAAAGCTGCTTCAGCCCTCTCTCTCTCCCTCCACCCCCATCCCTGTCCAACAGCCATATGAAAGAAATAGAAAAAAACTCACAGCGGTCCAAAGAGTCAGACACAAGTAAATGGGAAGTTATTGTATTTGGGGAATATTTAGAAAGATACAGTTACCCTGGCTGAAACGAACAATTTCAGTTCAGTAAATTTCAGTAAAATTCTCCTGTAAGCAATTTGAGCCTTTCTGATGTATTTCAGAGACTGCAGAATAAGCTAAAAGTAAATAGTGTTGTAACTCATTTCTTAATATCTCATTCAGCTTCATAAACATGGGGGAAGGCAGAAAGGTGCTTTTTTCACGAAGCTTGCAAACGAGCAATAAGCAGCTGTTACCCCTCAGTGTTTTCTGGTATGTTTCTGATGTTCCTTCAGACTTTTCTGATATTTTTCCTCAGACTTTTCTGATATGTTTCTTCTGCATCTTGGAAACATTAAATCAGTGTAGTTTATCTGTGTGTATAGATGTGAGGGGAAATCCTTTCTGTTTCCCTCCTTCTTCTTCTCCCTGATGCAGAACGTAGAAATCAGAGAAAAATACATTCAAGTGAACAACTGAATGGCAGCAAAACCAGCACAGCTGGAGGGCTGGGGGTAGCAGCAAGCTGAACAGGAGACAGGACAGACACAGACTTCAGAGAACAGTTGCACGAAAACACACATCCTAGAATAGCTTTGAAAGAAACATTTGGTTTAGATTTAACAAGTTAATCACTGCATGTTAATTACTGTTAATGGCAAGATTAAAAATAATAAAAGCAATTTATCTCATTCCAAAATAATTAGCCTTAATGACATGTTTGTACAGCTCATAGAAAGACATTTTGATGGGAATCAGCCCAACATCTGTGTGTGCATAGTGTGTATAACAGCAATAGGTCCTTGTAAAATGTCTGACAGATGCAGGATCATTGGCTTTGCTGAGACTTTTTTAGAGTTCCAGGGGTCTGAGAACCACTTACTCTGATTTTCCACAGGGCCTGCAGGTGCTCATGTTTCTGAAAATTAGGATCATTTCTCCATATTCCCCCTTATGTATGCCTGTTGTATTAGCCCTGCTCTGAATCTTGAAAATCAGAAGAAATCTTACAGGACTTCATCAGGATAATTAGGGAATCAGTATTGGACTTGGGATCCGCCCTCTTGGCACCTGTGGCAAGTTTTATGCAGGTTTCCCATCCTGCTTGACTGTTCTGTATCACATGTTTGAATAATAATGCACTTCTGCTGATTGATAAGTGGCGTCAATTCCCTTTGGGATTGTTGTGAAGTCATTTAGCTGGTGTGTAATTCAGTTTGTTTACACATAAGGAAAAGTTAATACCTTCTTATTGATGCTTGTACTCAGTCATTACAGCACTCAGTCAAATCACTGGTGATGCAAACTGGGGGCTACAAGTGTGAAATTGTAGGGATTTCTCATTCAGGTGTCTTGAGTAATTGAAGCTATCTGCACAGAAATCTTGCTGAGTAAAAATGGGCAAAATATTATTAACATCATTATGCCCCTTATAAAAATCTAATGAGCGGTGAATGTACTGGGAAGGATGAGTCTAGGTGAGTGTTACCTATGGAGATCCCTGATTGAATAACTCTTAAACTATTCCTTTGTTAATGACTCAGACTTGCGCATTTGTTGCCATCTTGGCTACTGCTGTAGGATTGATAGGTGGAGTACTTCTTTCGCCTGGGCAATCTAAATGATCTGAACTAGCACTGCTGTCTACTATTTGACTATTTCTCTACGTTTAGCTTTCTTTAACACATTAATGTAGTAAAGCAAGGGGTGCAGCCTTTTCCCAGCTGTCTTCCTCCTTCAAATGCAAATACCTCCAAGTACAGCTGAGTAAATGACCTCTCAACAGCAAGCTTGTCACATACCCTCCTGGTTTCTGCAGGCTACATTGAACAAGCAGCAGCATGTGGTTAAGCTGATGCAGGACTTAGTTGTGCTGGGGGAGTCTCATGAGTGCTGCTCCCTTGCAAGTTGGTTTTGGGTGGAGATGTCATCTGCTGCACCTGGGTAAGTGGGGTGGAGGCCTCTTAAATAGTGGTGGTGAGGCTTTGGACTGCTAGGAGTGAGTAGAATGAGGGGAGTTAGAGCAGTGGCAGCAGCGATGATGTTGCAGTCATCTTTGTGGTGCTATGAGGATTCCTGGCTCAGGCTTTTTGCTCAACCACTGCTGAGGTTCCTAGGCTTCATCTTCTGGGGCACTGCTGCAGCTCTGGCCTTTGGTGGAGTTTCTGTGATCCTGATGTACAAGAACTACAGATATTTATTTCAGGAGTCTTTCTTGTTTCTGCCTGGCTGTTTGGCTGTTGCAGCTGCGCTTATCTTGCTACCTGCTGGAGTTTTGGCTGTCTCTAGTTCTGCTAACAGCCCCCGCTATAAGCAAGGGGCTCTCATGTACTTGTTGGTGGTCCTTCTTTGCCTAGGAATGTCTTTGGCAGTTCTGTCACATTCCTACTCTATTTGGATGGCTTCTGAGCTGAAAAGCACTATGGGTCACCTCTTCTATCAGTACAATGGGGCACCCTCCCAGGGTCCTGGTAGCAGGGCTGTGGATGTGGTGCAGAAGAAGCTGCAGTGTTGTGGGGTCCAAAACTATACAGACTGGCTAAAGGCAACAGCTGTTTCTCAGCATCTGCCTGCTGAAGATTCTCGTGTCCCTGAAAGTTGCTGTAAGGAGATGTATTCTCACTGCAGGGGTGACTTAGACCATCTGGAGCAGCTTTTTCAGGAAGGTTGTCTAAAGAAGCTGGAAGACCAGTTGCGTTTTGTCATGCTCTACATGTTTTGGTGCTGTGTTGTGCTAAGTGTCTTAGAGCTGTTGGCTGGTGTCAGCAATGGCATCCTCATGAGGAAACAGCCTCTCTGTGACCTCCGAATTCTAGAGTCATCTACCTTTGTATAGGCTTGCAGACACTGGTAGCGTTGCTGAACCTGCTGTATGTTTCCTTGGTTTTGTACCACTTTGCAGTTGCACTGGAAGAAAACTTTTTTTTTTCCCAAAATATATTTGCTTGTAAGTCAAACTAATTGATCGCTGCCGGATGTTCTTTTTCTTCAATGTTACAATATTATATCAGCTTTCCCCCAGTTGTTGTTTGATAAGCATCCTGGGTCTGAATAACTTCATTGCTGGAGTCATAGCAGGGAGGGGAGGGTCTTCAGCATGTGCAAACATGAAACTATTGTATGTGAGTGTGGGGGACGCAGTAGGTAAAGGTATGTCTTGCTCGGGGGAGCATGTTGCAAGGTCATGACCTGAACTTCTGGAAGAAATATTAACTGTACTAGAATCTTGAAGAGTAATTAAAGAGTAGATTCCTTTACCTTCAAACTTGTATTTAACACTTTGGTTTTCTAAAAGAAGCCCTTTATCTAAAGTCTAAGACTTTTTTTTTCTTCTTCAAGCATGGGTTTAAAAACTAATGTATTCTTCAGTGAAAATAAATATCAATTTTAGAAGTGGTATGAGGGTGCAATCTAAATAGAGAAGATACATTTAACAGCAGCAGAGTAACTAATAAGATGATATACAGCAGGAGACATTGTTATGTGAGGAGTTGCACAGGAACAATTCCCAAATTAAAGAGGAATAAGAAAGTCCATCTGTACTTATTTATTTCATGTCAAAGCAAGGAATGAGTCAATTCTCCTTTCTAGAAAAGGTGTGTGGGGTCATATTCATGCTTGAATGACGACAGCAATACGTTGCTTTTTCTTAAGCTCTGTCTGCCCTACTCTTACTAGATTCCCTTCTTAACTATTTGCTGTGGGTCTCACTCCAGTCTGCACGTGCTGAGACTAAGTCAGTGTATGGGCTATCCATTTTCTTTATTATGTCAGTACTGTTGGTGTTTAGGAAGGTGCTGGTAAAGACTCTGCTCTGCCTCTGTTGGATTGCACAGTGCATAGTTGTTCATGCTTGTACATATGTGTCTGTTTGGGAAATGCTCTCAGCCTCACTACTGACCTGCGAATGAGAACTGCAGCAGCTGCATCCTTTGGTAAGTGTATGTAGAGAATCTCCAGGACCTACAAGTGTACCACATTAGGCTTTACCAGACTGAGAACAAGGAAACCACTTGGGTCACAAAAAACACTGGACTCGGCAATTCCCTTAGCACTTGAAGTTATTACTTCATCAACTAAATCATTATTGTTTTAGATTTTCTACCAAATGTCAGGTACTTTATGACAGATGTCAGACCTCAGATCACCAGATACTGATTTTCATGGAGGCAAAGAATTGGAGGACATGGGTCAGCTCTTGCAGGCTTATTAAAAACTATGTGGAAATCAAACATGAAAAGTACTGCAGAACTACTTCATAACAAAATAAAGACCTTGATTTAGATAAAGAAAAAGAACTAATTCATTAGGAGTGGGTAATTCTTCCTCAAAAAGAAGTGTTCCAAAGCAAAAAAAGAAAACAGCTGTGTCTTTGAGTAACATAATAGAAGAGAACATTTCTTTTGGTTTGCTTGATGGGATGCATGTGGCATTGAATAAAATTCATCTAGTTAAGCACTGCAATTGGGTCTTTATGGGTTTGTGGTACCCTGGCACATAAATGTTTTGTGATGTGAAGTTATTGCTATGATGCTACAAAGACGCAATGAAACTGAAATGGCAGTAACTGACCCAGGAAGAAATTGAGTTTGTTGAAGAAAGAAAGGTCTAAGAGTAGAGTGGATGCAATGCCTTTTTACCACTTGCCTTTCTGAAGGAGGATATTTTTCTTCTCAGATCAATTCTTATCCCTTACAGCTTCCTTCACAGTTTCTGAGCGAGAATATCTTAAAGGGGAATGCCCATATTTTTCGCTACTAAGTGGAAGGGAAAGAAGTCGTTAAAAAGAATTACTAATGTGGATGTTTTCATCTACTCTTCAGTCTTTTAAAAGTCCAGGTTGTGCATAGCTTCCTCTACTCTTACTGTACTAAGAAAAATGTATGTTTAATATTAAACAAACAAAAAAATCTGAGTTAAGTATAAGGAATTACTTTAAGGTATTATTTTTTTAACTCTGCATGCTAGAGGTGCCTCTGGAAGATCAGATCTTAAACCTGGTAAAAACAAAGAGGAGAGTGTGAGGATGCAGGAGACAGGTCTATTACAGATAGAAATGGTTGTTAGGAGAGAGTTGCTAGACAAAATAACAGATTTATTACTCTTCTGCTTGTGTTGATTTAGGCAGTTTGATTCTGAAGAGTTACTTCTGGACAGGAGTAACTTCTTTTGAAATAAAAATGGTGTTATTTTTAAGCAACTGTGGTGTATTTCTGTGTTACAAGATGCACAAATCCTTGAGTATTACTGCAATCTATATATTGCATCTTTCTTTCTGAAAGAATCTCCAGATGCTTTTCATAATCTGTAAAAATAAGCAGCTGTATAGACAGGCAGAAGATGACTTAGAGTCAACATTTCTGAAAATTGTGATGCTTTGGATTTGAAGGGGAGAAACTGATATCCAGTGCAAAGCTGGAAATATATTCTGTGATTAATCTTTTGCAGAATACAGTGAAATCCATGTATTCCATATGTGAATTGGCGATTTTGCTCTGATGTCTTTCATCTTAGAAGACAACAGTCAGAAAGGCAAAATTAATGCTGAAAAGTAAAAGTCATCATTGCAGCCATTTAACAACCTCTTTCCAGTATGACTCTCTTGTGCTGAAGCACCAGACTTGGCAGTGAGCACTAGCTGCAGCTTTACAAATGGTCATTTTGAAATTGATTGCTGCTTTCTGACTCCTTCACCTTTCCACGTGGTGAACATGTTGAAATTATACTATTTCTTCTTTGCTTTTTCCATGTGCCAGTTGATCTTTCTGTCTGTCTCTTTCTGTCTTTCCTTCTTTCTGTCCTTTTTACTCAAAGGAGTTGTCTTGTCTTTTTTTTATTTTCTTTTTTTCCCCCCCCTCCTTTACTGTGAATGATGGCTTATTTCAACTCTGAGCAGAACATAATTGAGATTCTGGAATTACAAGTTGTCCTTCATAAAGTCTATTGTCTTTTCAGTTTAAAATTAAATTGTGTTTCACAGATACAAAGTAGAAAGATCTGGGCTTTGCTAGAAGGTGATTGAAGACTCAGTTCCTGCCCACCTCCCATAGATACTGTTAAATTACTTAAAGATACTTTATAATTGAAATTATGGCTCTTATAGTCTGGTAAGATTTTTCACCTGTGCAGTGAAGCAGGAGTTTGTAGTTATGCTGTGTATTTTTTCTTGAAAAATTCAGCTTGCAAGGCTGGCCTTAATTCTTTCCTCAGAGTGGGATTACACTGGATAATAAAGAAGCCGAGAGGAGAAATGAAACCCAACTCTTAAATCTCACAATACCATCCTGGAAGATGACAAAAAAGCAGCCCATTTTGTTATCTAAGAACTACACAGAATGAGCTAAACTACTTATCCAATTATGTCAAATCATAAGCATTCATTTATTAAACAATGTAAAGTGAAATTAAATCAGAGTAAGTGATTACATTATGTAAAGCAATTTTTAAAACTGGGTAATGTGATCACCCTCCATTTATTACATTAAGTTCAGAATATTGGATATTGGCACTGTTATTTAATTCATGGAAATGCTTATAATGATGGACTATTTAAAACATAGTTTGCAAGTGAAGCCACTCCTTTTCATATTTCTTTTCCACTGTTGACTATCGGTACACTGCTGCTATTTCTTTCAAAGTGAAAGCTGAGATTTCGCTATAACTTTACAGCTATTATTTGTTCTTATAGGTAAAATCTTGTAAACATGTAAACATCAATTGTAAGATGTCAAAAACAGGGAGAAAAGGATCAACAATTAACCAGCTTGACAGGGAGAAGGGAAGGGGAGGAAATGGGTACTAAAATTGCACGGTTATAGGAAACTTACTAACATATTTTGAAAATAAAATACTGTCATACCTTTCTACAAGCCTGGATTTTCTATTTTGCAGACAGATGGGATAAAACCATCACGTTTAATCATTATATTGAGACTTCTGGAGTGGGAGATGGAGATTAAAAAACTGTGATCCTGTTGTCTGTGCACAAATGTTGAAATTGTGTACTACTCTGGTCTGTTTTCTTAGGGTTATATTGGTCTAAGAAAAAAATATTTTCTTTGTATCTCTTTGGATTTCCCCTCCTGCTACTCAACCATTCATGTTATAGAATTGGATTGGAGGTGACGAAAAATATTAAAAATAGGATCCATTATTAAATCAGCTTATTTCCTCACAGTACACAGTGAATGAATATTTCTCTAAGGACTCATATATCAATGTCTTACTTAAATTCAGGTATCTTTGTTGCCAGAACTTTTTAATGTCTTAATGAATGTGTTCTTACTGGTTCAGCTAGGTGCAAAATCCTTAGGAGTCTATAGAGTTTTCTAATGAATTTAATTCTCCAACTTAAGCCTACAAAAAATCAAATGCGAGATGCTGATCATTTGCAGAGCTGTGTGGGAGAAAAGAGTTTCAAAATCTAGGGAAGAGTTACTGTGCAAGTAGCATAAAATGTTATGCATACAGAAAAGGTAGCAGATTTAACTATGTCTGGAAGAGTTATTTGAAGTACTTGGAGTATGTCCCTTGACTGACATAAGTGAGAAACTGTGGGGTTTTTGTGTGTGTGTGTGTTTCCCACCCCCCAGGATTTTGATACAGGAGTAAGATGGCATGTCTATGTAAGAGACCCTCTGTCATTTCACTTAAGAGTTAAGTTTTCTTTCCAGGGCAGTTTGATCCACATGAAAAACAATCTAAGTTTTTTTTTTTTTGCAGATGTGGAGACTATGCAAAGACAAAATAGGAAATTAAATAGGGTCATGGGAGAAGCAGTGACTGTTGGTCTCTAACTGAGGAGAAAAATGTTAAGAGAAATCTGAAATGTAATAGTGAGAATACAATAATGAGAAATATGCTAAGTAAAAAAACCTGGAAAACTGGAGAAATTTTTTACCTCTGCCTCAATTGTAGTGATGTTAATAACTCAAGGTTAAAAAAAACTCACCAAAATGACATTTTGAGAATGGCGAATGCTTTCTTTAACCTACTGCCGTAGTAACTGCTGAAATATCTAGCCACAGACTGCTTTTCTGATTTAGCATGATTTGAGTTTATTATCTTCCCTCAAAAATTTTATTTTAAGTT
Organism: Cariama cristata; assembly: GCF_000690535.1. Lineage (NCBI taxonomy): Eukaryota > Metazoa > Chordata > Aves > Cariamiformes > Cariamidae > Cariama > Cariama cristata. The sequence continues at coordinate 18,819 of NW_009620720.1, read as the reverse complement.
TTTAAAATGATGAGCTTCAACATTCCTGCAAGAAAAAATATATATAAACAATCCTTTACATATGACAAGCTGTATTTTTCTTATCTTGTAGTTTGGAAAATGGATCAGCATGTGGCAGATAATCTGTAAATTGAAGTATAAAGTGTTTGTAAACACCTTGTTTAGCTTTGTATTAGGCCAGAGAAATAAAAAAAAATGGAACAACGTATGTTAGGTAGGAAGAAATATTGAAAAGAAAACTAGGTTTGTATAGTGTATAGGAACAATGACATTGAAATATGATGGCTATTAAAGAAATATATTTTAACAGTTTCAATAGTTAGCTGCCTCGTTTCCATGCAAATTTATAACCATTATTATTTCCTGACCTAACTAGAGGATCAGAATAGACTCAGGGATTGATGACCTTAAATTAATACTATTCAGTCATTTATATAAATTGATTTCCTATAGCATATTTGCAGTGCCTTGTATAAACAGGGGAAAACCAGGATAATACAAGCATCACCATCCTCCGAGCTAATAAAGTCTTCAGTGACAGCACATTCTTCTGAGTGAAGGACTCTGTCATAAGTGTCAACAAAGGAAAGCCAAAAAAAAAAAAGAGAAGGAAAACACTGGAGGACCACTCCAGCTGCAGTGGAAAAGCTTTTAAGGTGGGAGTGGATGAAAACGATTCTCACACTCAGCCCACCCGTGTAATGAGGGCTGGGGAAGTCCAGGCCTTGCTGACACTGCTTCTCCTGCCTAATTTTTCACTTTTCAGCTTGTGATGACAGCTGGCGCATGTCCTTTGTGAATTGTGTGTGGGTGTGACAGCCTCTGGTACAAGTAACACCCCTTCCTCACTGGTGGCACAGTTCTGACTCCTCAGGGCTTTCCATCCTTCCCTGCATTAAAAGCTTTTGCCATTGCTATTTAGATGAAAATTAATGGTTTAGGCATGTGAGAGGTCTGCTTGGATGTACAATTATTTCAAAATGAAGATAAACTGTGCAGCTAGATTTAGGTAGAAGCAAAACCAGTCTCATTAATGAGAATAAATTCTTTAAAACTTTTCTGACTAGGCAAGACCAGAAGGCTTTGTATTTTACTCGGATATCTCAAATACCTGAAGAAAATATCTATGGGCAAAATACTCTCAGACTGATAAAAGACAATGCTGAAAAACTTGTGTGCTTTCACACTGTACCCATTTGGTACTATGTCACTCTGTCCTTTAACCATATTATTAACATAAAATTGGTTTTAAATCTGCACCCAGACACCAGAGCATGGTGTCTAGCTGTGACTTGCTGACAGCGCTGAGTAGCCCTTCAGACCAGCTACTAGCTTCAGCAAACAGTTGCATAAACATGACTCCTGATGACCTGTAATATATGACTAGCTGATTAGACAGCAGCAAAATGAAGGACTCTGTTCTACTTTACTCTGTGCTTTACTCTGGGACAAGAAGAAAGGAATTTTGTATATTTCTTCATTAAAACAGACTTTTCATCCTGCATTAGGCAGAACTCCAGGGAAACAACCTTTCCCCACCCTTAATTAATCCAGAGAGTGAACATGAGGATGACTGCGCAGATGGGACATAATTTGAGTACAGAAAAATTGTCATCATCCCTCTTTAATTAGTGTTATAGGATGGATCTCTTCAGATATAAGTAGATATGACAAAGATGAGTTTCACATATTCAACAGGGTAATTAAACTGCCACATGCTCAAACCAATATACATACAGATCTGATTAAAAAGCTGACTCTCTGAAAACAATGATGGATGAGGTTTTAATGCACACGGGTATTTGAAAAGCAGTGAGAAAGGATTGCTGTGAAATGAATTGTTTCAGTTCTTGGCTGTGAAGGCAAAAAAAGGGAAAATTTATTAAATTTAAAAGAGGGAAGAGCTATAAGGAGGAACTGAGGACACAGGAGGATGAATTCATGCTATATCGTTTAAAATAGTGTTTTAATTATAAAGATAGAGGAGAGCTGGCAGACTGTACAGGTCATCAAAACATATCTCTCTGAATAGTTATGCAGTATGCACCCTGCAGACTGCTTTTTCACCTCCAGACCACATGGCTGCTCCCTGAGATAATGTGGGAGATTATGAGTGTGTATTTCTGGAGATGTGTTTTAACTTTTGCACAGAAGCAGGCCAACATGAAAACCAAAGTCTTCAGTTGCTTTAACGGAGCAGGAAACTGGTTTTGGCTTTTGTTTATGCCTTGCTGTTGGCAGTGTTTTGACCTACCAGTAAAACCTTGTTTCACCACTTAATAAAATAAAATTGTTTCTAATGTATGCGGCTAAGTTTTTGCCAACTAAATTCTTGCTTTAGCCTGCTTTTCTCTGGTGAGCTCCATGTGGGCTCCTGGAGACACTGCAAGAGTGCCTGCAGAGGGGAAGGTGAAGACCACTTCCTGAGGTGGTCTGTATGCCCAATGGATACTTCCTTGCCCATCTGCAGGTCTATCAGCTCATGCAAGCTCCTCTCTGGAGGCTGCTGTCTTCATGAGGCAAACCTTGAAGTGTTTTTGACATTTGGTCTCCACGTACTGGCACTATCTTTGCAGAATGGCTGCTGTGACTCAAAATTACAGAAAAACTCTGCCTAACTGCACTGAAATAACATTGAAATGGCATGTTACTACAACACTAACAAGGTCTTGAGATGAGCTTGGTAGACAAGAGAATTAAGGGAAAAGAAGAGTTAGACATATTTGTGGTTTCCTGTCAAAACATTGCATAAATCTATTTAGATGCAAGAAAGACAAAAGAAAAACATACTTAAATGCCAGTTCTGTTGTTTAAGGGAAAACTGGCATGCCAAGTTTGGGCTCAGACATATTTTTCTGCCTGTCCACTGTATCTGCTAAAAAGGACACTTCTGCTTGCACTTGTGTTAAATGGGAAGTTATGTTGCTGTTGCTTTTACCTGTGAGTTCTAAGAGGAGATGAAGGAAATGGCAAAGGTTTTGTACTTCCAAAGGTGCCTCCTCATCCAGCTCTATTGAAGGTTTCAGCTTCAAATCTTAGTCTTTCTCCTACTGCGAATCTTGTCTCATCATGCCACTTCACTTGGTAATTTCATTTTTTTAAAGTGAATATCACTCATTAGCAGATAAATGATGCTTTCTGACAGATACTTAGCTTTACTGTTGGCTTTGTACTAGCTGATGGGCAGCTCTGATGGTGCAGAATGACCAGATGTTTTTTCTTCATAACCTTATATTTTACTGGAAGATTGTAGCAGTTTCCAGATTTATTTATTTTAGTTTCCTTTTCTCCAAATAAGATATATAGTTGCATTCTGATAGCACAAATAGCCTAGCACTTAACATATCTGAATCAAACAGAAATCAGTACACATTAAAGCCGGAGCTAGGGTTAAATAAATAAAATAGTATGGAAGATGCTTGAGACCTGCTTCAAACAGAAATTTCAACTCTAGACACTCAACCAGCAGAATTGCCTTTTTATTTATTTCCTGCCACTTTCATTATGATTTATTCTTCTCTATATAAATAATCCCTGTACTGTACCCAGGGAGTCATTTCATTTTTAGGAGATAGAAATCATTCATTTCCTGCCAATGGAAGCTCATAAAACAATATAATGACAATTACAGCCAGCTGAGCTGGTGATTACGAGATTAATTATTGTTGTGAGTGATGGTATTTAGCAGCTTCAGGTTTTCAGCTCTGGTACAGTGGGCATTTTGTGTGGGCAGAAGGCATTTGTGCCAAGAGTGCTGCAATGACTGTTGGACATGGGGTCAGGTCTGTGCTAAGGTCTCAGAGCTCTCCTCCAAACAGGCAAGAGCACGATGGGCTTAGCTCTGGGATTTGCAGCTGATGGCTTCCTGACAGCTGACATTTTGTGAAAATGGCTCTAACTAGTTTGGGTCAAATGCCATCTTTGAAAAGGAATCTCTGGGTTTTATATGCACGTGGGAGGCTATTTTCTTTTTTATTTGCAGTAGGTTATTCAGGATATCCCACAGATAGTGGTGACAGTTTGATTTTCTCTGCAGTTATCACGAGAAACTAATGTCATGACAGCTGTCATAAGAAACTAATCTGTAGAAGAACTAGACTGCCTTTTAGATATTGTGTACCACATGCTAGTCAGCGATGGCACTAGAAATTTGACTAAAGAAATTAGAAGAAAAGTCAGTGAAGTAACTAAAGCACCTGAATAATTGGCTGTGGGCTTCTGAGTACTCTTTCTGAAGCGGATATGGTTAAAATACTCGAACCCTAACAGTCATGAATGCATGGAAAAATTTTTTTTCTTTAAATGCTTTAAGCTAATTCAGCTCATTTTAGCTGAAAAAGACTGGGAGTCAGTCTCCAGAGCGGTTTAGCTTGCAGATTCATGTAGGACGTGGCAAACCGAAGTAGACAAACAACAGCCATGAGTCTCCTCATCTTTGACCTGAACATAGGCAGATTTGCCAGAGGGAAAAAAGCTACTATGACTGTGATAGCTGTCCCAGAGCCTAACTGTCTGGTGATCCGGAAGGCAATTTCACTGAGCAGGATGAATACTGCTCCAAAAGGCATAGGAGAGAAAATTTAAGTGACACTATTCTTATTTCTCATCAAGAAAGCAAGTCACTGGAGACGTATTTTCTCCACTCCCCACCAGATCCTTGCTTTCACAGCAGCTCTCTGGGGAGCAGCTGATGGTGGTCAGGCCTGGAGTGAGCCCGTGGACAGGACGCACTGTGTTGCTGTGGAGATCGCACTGAGCACTGCGACACTGTGGAGTGGCCCAAAGTGCAATGCATGAGATGCTTTTTTAAATATGCATGTTACTATCAAAGAGAACAGGAGAAATCACAGAATCACAGAATGGTTTGGTTGGAAGGCACCTCAAAGATCCTTTAGTTCCAACCCCCCTGCCATGGGCAGGGACACCTTCCACTACACCGGGTTGCTCAAAGCCCCATCCAACCTGCCCTTGAACACTTCCAGGCATGGGGCATCCACAGCTTCTCTGGGCAAACTGTTCCAGTGCCTCACCACCCTCAAGATGAAGGATTTCTTCCTTACATCTAATCTAAATCTTCCCTCATCCAGTTTACATCCATTGCCCCATGTCTTATCACTCCATGCCCTTGTAAAAAGTCTGCCGCAGCTTTCTTGTAGGCATAGAGTATCTGCAGGCAGGGGATCTGGCCAAAGAAATAGAAAGTGTGGATGCCCAAATCACTCACTCAGCCTGCTGAGCTGACCGATGGTGAGGTGATGTGACTTCAATGCTGAGTCATATTAGGTACTCAGAGCACTATCAGACTATGCAGGCCCAGATCAGATTGTGATAGAGTCCTTGCTTTTGCACCCCTTGTCACAGCCTTGGGAAAGGATAATTTCCCAGAGTTGCAGTTTGAGATAATTATGTACAGAAAACACCACATAATGTCCCAGTGAAATCCCAGGACACTCCATGTTCTAGGTCACCACTAAGAAAATTAGGTTGTCATGTCAACGTACAGTGATTGCTTAATTATACATCCTTGAGGGGAAAGGAACTGTTTAAGGAAACTGAAGTCCAGAATACTTCGTCAAATATTTGTGTCTTTAATTGTATTTCACTTCTGTGGATGTCAGAATGTAAGGTGAATATTGTTATATTTAACATTCCTGATAGCTGAAAACTCCATTATGAATGATCTCAAAGCAACCTTTAAAATAGTCTAAATGTCAGAGTTTCTACCATTTCTCTTTCTTAATCTATATAATTGCCAACTCAACCATTATAAGCTATTTAGTTGCTTATTACGTTTTGCTTAGTCTATCATTTAATTTATCAAAAACTAATTATGATGGGAATTGCTTGGGAACAAAAGTATATGATCTGTGAGGTGAATGCCAGAGAGCTGGTTTAGCAAGTGTGAGATGCTGCAGATGAAGCCAGGAGCTCTACCTTGGTTGCTGTTTTTATACTGACTTGAATAGATATATATCAAATGTCCAACATTTTATGTAGGCAATGTAAGAGATAGGGAATAGTGTTCTTGCTAAGGAAATGCAAATTAACAATGAAAGGCAAGGCAGGAGAAAGAACCACTCCCTACCCCTCCCCTGCTCTCCTTTTTAAGGTAAACCTTAAGAATGCAGTTGAGATGCCTATGCAAATGCTTTGCTGGTAGCAGCATTTAGGCAGAGATCTCCAAGGTCTCTTAGGGGATGGCCAAATGTTAATTTTTGGAGTGCTTGGATGCTGCAGAAGGCCATGAAAATCTTTGGCTGTCACTTTGACAGGCTGTGTTTACACATACACTCTATGTAAAGTCCCATGCTAAACTGTGTTAAAGTGATTCAAATACAGCAGGAGGAAACTGCCAGAGCTCAAACTCTATGACCAATCCACAACAGCTGTTCTGCTCTTGAGCTCTGCAGAGTTATTTGTTAGATAATACTTTGCACAGTCTTTAAGAATTCATGCAACTGCAGGTTGGTTTTATCTTTTTTTGGTATGCTTTCTTTACAGTTGAAACATTTTCAACACTGAAATCTGGCTTATTAAAAAAAAAAAAGTGCTTTCAGGTATTACAACCAGCCTTAGTTTCCTCAATCACTTGTTTGTTTGTTTTTTTCCTGAGAGTTTGCAATCAGGCTGTTCCATCTCCTGAAAAATATTTTCCTATTCCCACTGATAGCTGAAAATTTCCTACAAGCTGTAGACAAATGACAACCAAGTCCCAGTTATTTGAAGGATATCTTGGTGTGGCAGATTCAGTCCTTTTAAAGTCTTGTTGTAATTCCTGACTTTGCTGTGTTACACAAACGTGTGGTTTGGACTGTAGGTTGGGGACCTGTGAAGCTGTCGTACAGTGTGGTAACGTTGCACATATAAGAGCAAACTTGATCCTGTCCTGCTAAATGAATGGATAAGAGGGGACAAAATAGATTCCTTCACATGGCTTTGAGCTTGAATACTACCAGAATTGGAGATAATGCACAGGAGTGATTTTTTTTTTAATTTAATTTCTCCTTCTGAAAGGTGCTTTGCCTTAAGGAAAGACTTTTCCTGGTACTTCTCTTTAGCTTCTGTCCTTTAAATGTACAGTTCATTCATCTGTGTAAATATTGTGTAAGCCAGAAATAGCCTTATTTAGCACACAGTTGTATTACCAAAGTTGGGCCAGTTATGGCAGAAAGGTTTTTAAGGAAAGGGAGGGAAGAAATTTTCCTTTTTAATTCCTAACCTTATTCCAGAACATCTCAGTAAAGTGGGTTACACGTCTTCCCACCTCAAGCTGTATTTAACCAAGATTACACATCATTCCAATCTGAAATAAAATACACTTGTTCTGTGAAAACCTGCTGTTTCTCTTTTACTCTTTCTGGTCAGTAAATCAAATAACAATAAGTTGCCTCCCTTTATTTCCAGTGGATGCTCTTCTCATCTGAAATAGCTTGTTTCTTTCAACAATAGTCTTTTATACTAATAAAAGGAACACTAATAAAAGAATCTTCTCTCATCCAGAAGAACAATGCTGGAAACATTGCAGAAGACAGACTTAAAATGTGGTAGATTTTGGTTATGACTGAGCTGGTCTCTGTTCAGTGAAAGGATACAAATATTAAATGCCCCTTGCTCTGAAATGCTCATGATTTAACATTGGCAAAGCTGGAGAGAGGGAATGGTTTGGTAGGTACAAGAGGTAAAAGAGATGGACCAGTAGCCTATGGCAGCTGTGCATTGCTCTGCTCACACCTCTGTGCCACCCACCATATCTTCACAACCATCTATATGGGCTGCTAAGGATGAAAAATGAGGCTGACTTTATAGCTGCCAGCAGGATACCTTCAAATAATAACAAATGCTGTTGCATTTACAGGTAAGATGTGAAATGTAATATAGTCTGATATCTTATCTGAAGCCATGAAGAGGAATATCTTGTTGTCATATTAATAATTGTATCCTTTGCGACGAAGAGCAATTCCAAAAAGAAATAGAAGTATTTAGTTGCATTCTAGCCTGTTCTTACAAAGCATTTGGTATAAATCTCACTTTGGGTTAAATGTGAATAGGAGAACTTAAGTTGAATAGCACTTGTCACTGATTTACTAGTGTTGAAGTCTTTTTGATCTGATTAATGATTATTTCATTTCTGCTCAGTTGAAGAAACCCTGTTAATAAAGGTTGGTATCATGGACTGTAAACATTTCAGCAGAATTGGGAGTATTTATTCACTTAAGAATTAGTTCCCTCCTCTGATAAACTGAGAGCAATAATACTGCATCACAGACTTGACCAAAATATCTATGTAGTCTGGTCAAACAGTTTACAAGCCATCTAAAGTATAGTACTACACCAAGCTATAGTAATAAACTGCAAAAAGACAGTGTGGTAGGGAAAAAAAAAAAGGTATCGTGAGAGAAGATTCCTTTTTTTTTTTTTTTTGTTCAATTTATAATTTGAGTTGCAAACATTTCCCTGTTGAAAAGGAAAACAATTTGTAAGGATGCCTTAACTCTTGACTGTATCACTGAATCTCAGTTCTGCTCAATTCCATGGAAACCAAAACTGTCACAGCATCAACAAACAGTAGAGAGCACTGGGAGAATCCAGTGTACACTACATGACTACATGACACACAGCTTTTTACCAGTTTGTTGATTTTGACACAAAACATTTTACAGAAAATTAAAGCTTAAAACATATAGGCATTAGGAAGGCAGAAATAATAATCTAATTTAAATCTTTAATGCTAAACCACTTATTTTACAACTTAAGTTTATAGAAACAGGAGAGGAGCTTGTTTCAGGAGCTAGTCAGTGGTGTGGCAAGGCTAACTCAGTGCAGATGGTGTAGCTGTCCAAACGTGAACCCCAAGGGTGGTGGTTATCAAGTTATTATACAGCAGCTTAGTTGCTTGCACTGTTCTGGGATGCACAGACTAATTTATGACAGAATAAAGATTGCTTTTGCTGAACGATGACTATAGATTTTCAACTCATAATGGCAGGATATTGAGTAGTCTGGGGCAAAACTAGCAGTGGTTAGACTGGCTACTGCTATGGGCTGTTGTATTTGGGGGACATTAAGTTGGACCATCCCCACACCCACCAGCCCCTGAGGGTACCTATAGGACAGTGTGGAGGGGTGTTTAAAAGTTTTTAGGTATCTCACAGCATTTTAGAAGTGGCTAGGATTGCTGATACTGGTAATGAAACCATTGTTCACTGGCTGCTGGCTAGTTGTGTGTTGTTCATGAATAGCTGCTTCCATCCTGATTTAACTTTTAATGTAGTTTAAACTTCGTGAGCTGAGCAGGTTTTCCCTGTAAGAATGCATGTGTGTGTGTGTATATATATGTATGTATAATTTCTGATTTTCAGCTGCTAATGAACATTGCCTGGTGTTGGGTGTGGATGCAGGACCATCATGTTGCATGAGGACTCTGTGGTGAAAGCAATTTGAGTTCGTCTTGACTGGTAGTGTATAAACCCTTACTGCAAGTGTGATGTAATTTAAACCCTTCTCTTGGAAAATCCCAATTTATGCACCTACTGCGTTTCACTTTTGAGATGGGTACTTGCCACATGGGAGAAAAGAGAGACCAATAAATGCTTTGCAACCAAATGCACCCATAAGCAACACAGAATACAATTGATTATTTAAAGTTTGTTGTGGTTCTTTTCAATTCACCTAACATTGATAAGATGTCTCTTGATAAATGGAAGCTGTCTGTCTGTTTCTGGAAAAGGAGACAATAGTCCCATTTGTTATTTTCTGGATTGTTTACTGCAAATAGTTATTTAAGCAACAGCAAAGAGCAGAAACTTTGGCTTTCCTTGACTTGTAGAATTACACAGCATTGTTTTTTTGCTGCCTTTGACAAAACTGAAGTAATCAGTGGAACAGATTCAAATGCCTAAATGCTACGCTTGTGTGCAGCTGACCTGGATGTCACTGTGGAAAGTTTATGGTGTATGTAACTGCAACATTGCTTCACTTCCATGCTTCTTTTGCTTGTTGGAATGGCCAGATGAAGGGAGTATGTGGATTTGATTGTGTATGAAAGAAATTACTGAAAGTTTCACAGCAAATACATGGGGAATTTCCTTTAGATTCTCATGAAATCCAGCAAATCTGAACCTATACTCCTAATTAGTCAAAACAGAAATTTAGAAATCTTGGTACAAACCTTGTCTATCTTGCATCCTGCCTTAAATAGAATCCTGTTTATGTGTCTGTGGCATACAGTTTATAAGACATAATGCCTTCTAGCGGTTCCTCTCAGCCTTTGCTCACAGTGGAACTAAGTTTATAGCATTAGATATTTTTCTCCCAGGCTAACAGCTTTTGCCTTGATGAGCTTGAAATAATTTGATGTACCATGTAAGTCTTTGCTGACTGTATGTACACAGGCTTGCACATAGATTACTATCCTGGTGTTTCTCCTAAATTCAATATAGATTTCTACCATTGGCTGACATGAGAAGTAAATAGTGGGACCCTCCAGTATGCAACTTGGCCCTCCAGACAATTGTTTAGAGCAGTTCAGCTGTAATGTGGAACTCTTTTGATCTTGGACCATTTTATGCCTCCTGTGCTCTGAAACAAAAGATGCCTGTTGCAGAGCAGCAGGCAACAGCACCAACTCTGGACTCTGTTCCTCCTGGTCTTTACCCACTCCAGTTGAATTTAATAAGTCTTCTGATTGTGCTCTGTGTTTACCTGGTCAGACTCTAAACCTCAGTTTATAACTCCAAAATATCTATTTGTCTGGACCATATTCTATAGAGCATTATTCTTTCTTATGTGGTGGCTGTAAAAACTGGTGACAGTGCTTGTGACCTTGCAGTGCAATTGAAATATAGAGGATTCAATTAACTCTGAAACTCACCAGCTTGTCGTCAGCTGAAGTGGTCCCAGGTTAGTGGTCTCAAGCTTGTGACTTTCTGATTACACTTTGGTGTCCAATGAGTTTTGCACTCTTGTTGCAGCTTCTGCATTTCACTTTGCCAAAATATCATCACAGTGGAAACAGTCTCTGAAGCAAGACTGAAATGAGGACTTTGCTTTCCTCTGATTTCTTTCCCACATCTCAACCGCTGTTACTTTCCCGGTGCTCTTCTGATTGGGACTAATGCATGCGCTGAGTGAACGATTGGCTGACTGACCCTTTTGAAGTATTTGCCGCAAAGTCAAAGAAACTTGCTAAGTCTTTACATGGTGGTCTTGGGACCTTTCTGGTCAAGGGATAACATGTTTACCATTAGAAGACTCAGAAAAGCTGAAGTTCCTATTAGCAAAATTAAGCAATTCCTTTTTATAATCTTGAAAACAGTAATCAAAAAAAAAAAAAACAAAAAAGAAAAGGTTTTCCCCAAATAGTTTTCCAATTAAGTGCCTCACAATTTGATTTAGTAACTTTCTGAGGGTTTTTTAGATGTTTAGCCTGCAAAATATACTTAAGATCTTTGAATTTTTTTGCCTTCTCCACCCCAAAAGCCACTACTTGTACTTTTGGACTGTTACTCGTACATAAAATCCTACCCATTTTGGGCCTGTCAAAAACATGTTTCCTTACTGTTAGTTACCACAGTGATCTTTCCACTTTATGATTACATCTTTGCTTCCTGGGGCAAGAGCTATAAATTTAATGCCACAATCATCTGTCAGTTTACTGAATCCCATTTCTGTCCATGCATGACGCTCATGCATAAATACCTTCAAATACTCCAATGGACTCTTGTCATTGCTTATCACATTGCCTACTTAATTGAGCTTTTTGAAGAGAAGACTTACTCTGTTGTGATGGAGTTGGCTCAACTTGGTGAATGTGTACTGGAAATGGGTGAGAAGTTACATCATCTCTGTGGGACTTAAAAAGTAAGTGTTCTTACCTTGGCTCATGAAGGAAATCCTGCAATTAGCAAGTGGAGCATTTGCTAATTAAATAAACATTAAATGCTGCAGTATATGTCTTCATCAATATTCTCTGACCATCAGTGGGGGTGGGGAGGGAAAGCAATTTAATGCTGATCAGAGTTAGTAGCACATTTGCATCATGGGTGGTCATATACATAGTTGACTGAATTATTCATTGCAGACAATATTCGTGAAGGAGATAGCTCCCTTTTCTCTACTCCCAGTGATTCACAAGCTTTACTCATGTGAACAATGTCTTTTGAGCCCCATTAACTTCATGAGGGAAGGGCATTCATTTCTGCAAATGTGTTTTACTTTTGCTATGTGTTTGCCAACTAGCAGAGGTTATTTTATGAGCAATTCACAAATTGTTTACTTTGACAGTCTCCCATTTAGCATTCAATGAATGTACATGGTCAAATTAAATGGATGAGAATAACACCTTTTGGAGGCAAATAAATTTGATTCAAAACTTAGATTTTGTAAAACAGGATGTTTTTTATTGTAAAACTGAAGAGTGGTAGAATAGTTAATCAAATTATAAAATATATGTCAAAGCCAATAACTGTTCTATCAACAATGTTTGTTCCCCTCCTGGAGTGTTTGAACTCATATGTAACAGCACTGAGAAACTGGAAAAGAAATCCAACAAGCAAAAGTGAGATTTGTCATGTTGTGACAGTTTTACTTTTGTAGGCCTAGCTGAAAGCAGCCATTCTGCAGACGAGATACAATTTCAGTCAGTTAGTGTAGGAATGGAGCTGATCAAATTACTTTTTATGGAATAATGTTTTGTCAGAAGTACATACTTTTTATTAGAAAGAGATAATTTTGAATGTTTCTGCTTTCACATTAAGAAAAATAAAGCTGCTCATTATGACTGGACTGTTTCAATTTTGGAACTTCAAATCTTCTCACTAACTCTTCCTCCTTTCTGTGTCTCCCTTATTTTTCAATCTTGCCTCTGCATGACTGGTAATTAAATAATCTTCCTCTCTCTCCTACCCTTTTTTTTCTCCTGTCTATTGTTGACTTATGGACAACTCTTCATTTTACAATTATCTGGTGACTGTTCACACTAAAAGAGGGAGGTGAAACAGGTGTTATTCATGAACTTATATAGACCATTGTACAAGAAATGTCTGCTGGATCAAAGCAGTAGTCTGTGTCTCCAGGAAAAAGGAGAAAATAGCCAATTTCTGTTGTCTGTTCTCTTGGCACTCTGTGCACAGTTGTCGCATTAAGGATGTTGTGGAATACATCGCTATCTGGCTTTTTTTTTAAGTATCCATTTATTGGACTTGTTGTTTATGAAACTATCTAAACCCTGTTTTGAACTTGAAAATACTGACTCCCTCTGCAAACATCTTGTTGCATTGCATTTTAAAATTTTGCAGTCCTCTGTAGAAAGTAGCATTTTTGTACATTTAAAACCAATATTCTGTTACCTTCATTGAATACCTTGTTCTTGTCTTGAGTTTCTTTCCTTTTCTTCTCCTTTTTTTTTTTTTTTTTTTGGTGAGGTAGAAGGGGAATATGATCAACCACAGTTCCCCAATACATTCTCACCTTTCTGTTTTGGAAACCTTATTCACATCCCTGTCAACCTTCTCTCTGAAGCAAATGATATCAGCCTTTTCAGGTGCTCATTGTAAGGCAGCCGCTTCTTTCTCTTGACAGCATCCAAGCATGTCAGTGTACCAAACAATAACAGCAAAAGTATACCCTCTGTCTTCTTTTCAGTACCTGCTTTCTTGAAGTCCAGTGTTTTATAGGCTTTTTTGGGCTGCCACTGCACATTGGATCTAGAAATGTGAAGAACTACCAAAAATAACTTCAAAATCTATTCTGAGATCTGGTGCTGTACACTGAGGGTGCATTGTTCTTCTTGCAAAATTTTTCCTTATTTGTTGGTTTACAAAAATAACATCTGCTTTTTATTTGGTGAGAAACTTGGATGGCTTTAATTCTTTTAATCAGAGTGGGTTATCTACTATTTCTTTTGATACTACACCTTCATAAAGTATCCAGTAAAGTTATTTAATAGCTAGTTTAAAGTAAGAAAAGGAATGTTATTTTACTTCATGCCATTCTTGCAAATTTAATTCCTAGTTATTGTTGGAAAGGGCCTAAAAAGAAGAGGTTGGAAGATAGATACACTGGTAGCTACTAAACATCATAGACCAGTTGTAAAGTCCAACTCAGAAAGCTTGAATCTCTGTTATCCAAAATCTGTGATGTTATCTTAGGCTAAGTAGCTGTCCGTTTAATCTTACTATATTTTCCTCCAAGCAAGTGATGCTGCTGGTCTCACACATATAAATTTATACACCATAACATCTGTACAGAAGTAAAGGGACTACTGAGATGTTGAATACAAGTGTCCTGGTCAATTGTAATTAAAACCATGAAAGCAAAGAGACAAAAAAGTCATTGAACATACAGAACATTAAAGTCAGTAATCACTGGAGTTAGCACAGTTGCTATAAGCATAGTTTTTGACTAGTTTTTTGCCTTCCTACTTCTTAAAGTAGCATGTTGTTTAACCTTGTCTGAGATAAAGGAGTTGCTAATGTGCCACATATGAAATAATTCCGTGTGCTTGCGAGAATTCTAATATTTAGCCTATGACTTTAAAGCATACTCAAACTGAAAGGTTCATGCACGGCTAGTTAGTTGTCACTACATTTAAAAGAGTAAACTCTTAGGATGACCTATTCGTTAAGTAATTATAGCTACCTTTCTTTAGGTTTGGAAGGATTTGCTGAGAAACAAAGAAAAGTGAGTTGAATTTTAGTTCTGTCATCCTTTTGCTGAGCTTATATTTTTTTTCCCCACCAACATCTCTCATCAACGTGCCTCATTACTCCCCTTGGTGAGTGAAAGGCAGCTATACAACTGAGCTGGCAGAGGCTCAGTTTAAACAGAGATACCTAAATGTGTGACTTCAAAGAAAGAACCCAGAGGGCTTTTTTTGCTCCACTGTAACTGAGAATTTAATGTTTTGAGAGTGGTGCTTCTACTCACCACAACAGCATATGGCAATTCTGGACATGTGGTCCTACCACAGATAATATGTTGCAGATTAAAGACGTTTTAATAAGCACCTGCTGAATTTATTCCTCCCTCAACGAACTGAGGTTAAGCTTGAGAGTGCTACACAAGAGCAGGGGTGGAGAAGCACTGCAACCGTGTGTTGGATGGTTGCAGCCTCCTGGAGAGGGGCAGTCAGGAGCAGTTTGTGGCAACATTGACATTTGAGTTGTTGTGTTTGGGATGTGAAGGGCATGATAGGAGGGATTCATCTAATAATCAGCTTTGTTACTTTTGTATGTGTCTGTATTTTCACTGGCCCTACATCTGGACTGATGTGGTACTGTTGACACCCAGGAAAGACACAGTGTACAGCAGAAATTACCAGGGTTTGTTTTGGATGGTGACAGAGGGCAGCAAGGATTAATTGTAGCAAGGATTTCTATAAAATGGAGTGTCTTATTGTACAGGAAGTATAGATATGAGAAAGCTGAGTAAAACAAAGAACAACGAATAGAAAAAGAAGACAGAAAGACCTGTAGGAGACTCAGGAGAGCCAACGTCTTGATGGAGCTGATGATGACACATGATCTGTCTGAACTATCTAACTCCAAAACAAGTATTATTCCAGATTGCCAATATCCTGGAGGAGGCAATAAATCTTTGTCCAGTGGAAAGATCAGTGGACACTGGTCTTGGTTTAATGCAGTAGGAGCTACTTTGCTACAAATAGCAGCATGACAACATAATTCTCATTTGGACTTAAATTCAAAATCCCTCGTGTATATTACAACCACATTCTTAAGGGGTTTTGTTACAGGTTCTCTAACTGCACTGGCTGGGCTCAGTTTTTAATACTCTCAAGTGTTTCTACAGAGCTTGAACATCACCCAGGTTCCCACTCTTCCCTTTTTACCATCTTTCACTGAATAAATTAATCTTCTTAACATGTACATGGTATGGGGCCATTAATATTTTTCCCTGTTGAAAGGGCGTCAAGTCGTAATCACGAGGTATTAACTCAAAGTTGAAATTCAACTAGGTTCCCAACACTGTGCATATTTTTTCTTCATCCAATAGTTTATTTTTCAAGTCTCAGAAAGTCTGCAAACCTCAGTACTTAAGCAAACCTTATATGCCATTTCTTATCAAAGCTAAATGAGATTCTAATCTACAGAGATATTTTCATAAGCTTGGATTGTTATTTGTCTTTTATTATTATTATTGACTTGACAGGGAGCTGTCTTTGATGGAAGCTGAAAACCCAAAATATATTGATAAGTATGTGGTAGGGCATTATTGGTTCTTTCATTTGCTATGACATAATAGTGCCTGAACCAAAATCCAGCTAAGCATACGTATTCAGGTCATGTCTTCCAGAATTGAGAGGATGCTATGTGAAATATGTTTCAGAAGACAATGAGAATTAATTGTTTAATTAATGTAGATGTGTTTGAAAAATTGAGCCATTGCCTATCTGCATATCATTAGGTCTTTAATTCCTTTGACCCTGTAGAGAGGGTCTATATTGCTGAGTGGACTTTATGGTGTTTGATCAAGAAAATGCCATTGGAAAGCAATGAATTCTACGCTTGCTAGCACTTCAACAGATCTGAAGGAAAACATTTTGATTCTAATACATTCTACAGGCAGTCACTTTTTTGATTGTTTAAAGACTCTTCATCTTGCCAACACAAATGGTGGATAGTCTTGTTTTCTTGGTTGATCTTTTCTGAGCAAAACCAGGAAATTTCCAGGAGTCTTGCTCTTGACTTGTCTGATTTAGTCCTCAGACTAGTCTGAAATCTAACCATAACTAGGGATTTCATGCAAGTCCAGGCCTGTACTCCCTGGAGTCACTGGGAATTTCTTCACTGACATGAGAGGAAAAGGGTTGGGGTGACTGTAGTCTCTTCTGGGTAACCCATCAAAAGGTTTTGGAATGGGGCTTGTTTCTCACTTTTGCCTTCCTCTCTCACTCCCTATACTGTACCTCCACTTGAGAACATGCCCTTTGCAAGCTAAATGACACAATTCTTTCCTTTCCTTCCTCAAATTCTTTTAATTTATACCAAGATCTCTCAAGTAATTTAGAAATACCTGACTAAAAGAAAGCCTGATATTTAGCTAATTCAGATCTTGCTTTGGTATTTGCTTGTCTATATAACTCACTAAAGCATGTCTACCAAAGGTCAACAACTTTAGAAGATTTTATTTACAGTCTGCTGGATCTATGAAACTTGCTTCTAATTGATGTGCTTAGTAAGTGGAGCTCCTATTGTTTCTTGGAGATAGAAATATCCCAGATTATCTTTCTTTTCTACTACCATTATTCTTCCAACAGTCAACCCTTGCTACTCTAATGCATCTTGTGTTGTGGTGTAGATCTGCTAGAATCTCTCCTTTCCAACAAAACAGTGCCTAGAGTAAGAAATGCAGATGGGAAATATTGTATTTTTTGCTCCATACTGATCAATCAGCTTGCAGTTTGCTTGAGCAACATTTTTGCTTAGCTAGGGTAAGCAGAAAATTATGAGTGTGTTACATAAATAAGAAGATGTTCCTTAATTGCACAGAGGAAATACCAGTTTTAATGACCTTACAAAGAATTATTGTAATAATAAAAATTTTACATCAGGATATTACTTTTATGTGTTACTTCATTATAGGTAAACTTATCACTTTTGGGGGGAGAGGTGCAGACTTTCGGACAAAAAAGAATAGAATTAAGAGTTTAATAATTGAAATATTTCGTATATAAGTATTTGTAGTTGGAATGGTAATTGTTGCTGATTTATTCTGGTTTTGTTGTTTGTTGGTCTTCTAGAATTGCTGCCACTATCGCAAATGTGTCCCACTTGTTGGGCAGTCTGTGCAATGTTTTTCTCACTTAGGCTCACAGTGAAGTCATTCAACTGTGGTTACTAAAGTGTTTCTCAAAAGTAAATCTTCTAGAAACTGAAAATGTAAATTTTTACATAGTAGGTAATGCTAAAGTATATTGGAAAAATAGACAAAAAACAAAGAAATTTTAGTATTTTAATTTCAGTTTAAGGGGTGTACAGTGGAGGTCACGGTTACCTGGCAAAAGGCAGGTTATATTTGTTTATCTCAATTGTTACAAATGCAGATGTACATTTCTAAAGCAGTCTTGAAATAAGAATATTCTTTCCCTTGTCTATCTGCAGATTTTTACCAAAATCTGGGAGTCTATAGAAGAAGCAGGGTAACTCTGGAACTGCCCTTACACTTTTTGCACAGAATACTCAATACTGAAAATGGACTACTGGATTAATTGGACTTCTGGCCAGATGTATGATGACAGTTTGTTCTTTGTTTTGTGTTTTGTTTTCCTTACCTAACCTGTTGTTGCAATTTGAGCAGGTTGTTCAACTACCTACTCCAAATGGTGAAAGACTGATTTCTCGTCTCTGTATGCCAGCAGGGTTCCTTACACCATTACCATTTCCCACATCATATTTGTTTTTCCAGACAAAACAAAGCTGATTCTTTAACATTTCCCCAGAGTTCATGTCCCTTGTCATAATTTCTTCTCTGGATTCTCTCCATTTTTTAAGCATAAGGCCAAAACATGAGACAACACCTCACCCAGTGCTTTGCCGCTGCTATGTGTGGCAGAATGGTTATCTCCTATGCCTTCCAGATATTACTACTAATAATATTTTCTTGACTGAGAACTGCTCTTCACGCAGCAACATCATTAACTTAAAACCAATTTCCATGCTAGTATAAATTGGCGTGGTTTCTTTCACACAATCCTCCAAGCTGGATGATAGGGGTGGGGAACAGAATGATCCCCCCATTATCCAGGAGGAAGTAGTTAGCGATCTACAGCTCCACCCAGACATGAACAAGTCCATGGGGCCA
>NW_009620719.1:426-1065 GCF_000690535.1 Cariama cristata | reverse complement strand
GGACTGTGTTCTTCACATGGTGGTAGCAGCCCCATGGAGCTGGGTTTGGATGCACAAAGATTTACACGAGCCCAAGCGGAGCATGAATAGCTCAGGAGTCCAGCAAGGATCACCATGCAGGGAGAAATAGCATCCAGCTCGGGAAATTCCCGGTAGGAATTCTATTCCTACTCTGCCTCAGGCAACTGGGGCTGCTGGGGATGGGGTGCCGGGTGAGCTGGATCTGGGGTGCACCCACCACGGCCGCTCTTCTCTCCACTTTTGCTGCTGCACATTGCCCAGGACACGTGCCAGCACAGGGGCAGATGCAGCTGAGGAACTAGTAAATGCATTTTCAGACCAAACCTGGCCTCTCTAGAGGCTTTTATGGGCCACAAAAGGGTTCCCCCAGCCCCCCGCCCTGGCACTGTGCTTCAGGCCTGCGTCCCCTCCAGGGGATACCCACAGAGCCAGAAGAACATGCTGCCAAAGCACATTTTTCTTACTGAGGAGGAAAAAATATTGGCATGAAGAACAGATCAAATAAGAAAATGTTAAATTTAGCCTGGTTAGGGAAGGGCAAAAGGCTCCTTGAGTGCTGGCAGGGGTCCTGCCCTCACTGCTGCTCTTGCCCAGGGTGCTGAGTTCCTGCGCTCAGCT
>NW_009620719.1:0-284 GCF_000690535.1 Cariama cristata | reverse complement strand
GCACCGGCCCCGCCGCGGCCGTAAAATGGAGCTTCAAAGTCCAGGGACCTGAAGGAAGAGGCTTTGGGGGCTGCAGTGAAACCTCATTCCAGGTGCCCACCCTCTCCCACGGGAGAAGGCAGCCCCACACCTCTCCTCAGCCTTGCTTTGCCTTGCCCGAGCCCAAACCCTGCCCAGGCCTTGCCCAAACCGGGCGTCCCGGCGGGCACCCCGTGCACCCAGCCTGCGGTGACGGGGGAGACGCGCAGCCCGTACGTCTCCGCTGCATCCCGGTGCCACCCCAG
>NW_009620718.1:16610-16810 GCF_000690535.1 Cariama cristata | reverse complement strand
AAAACCCTTGGAAACGTGACCTGTATCAGCGCGTGGACCGGATGGAGAAAGCAAAAGAACACATCTTGTTATTTAAAAACCCGGTGGTGATTAAGCCAGTCTGATGATCCGGGGAGTCTGACTCATCTTTTTTTTTTTGAACACTCAGGGTTGGTGAGATAGGCATTTACACTCGTCGGTCGTCAGCTCGCACCACCCTC
>NW_009620718.1:16244-16540 GCF_000690535.1 Cariama cristata | reverse complement strand
GCACCCTTTGTCTGCCTGGGGGGCTGCGCCGAGATGGGGGTGGGGGAGAAGCGGCTTTAATCTCTGCGGCTCTATGTCCAGCTATAATTAATCTCAAGCCAAATGAAACTGTCCTGGAAAAGATGGTAGCCAGCAGCACTCTGCCCTTGTTTTTCCGGGCTCCTGAGCCCGGTCTCTCACCGCTTTGCCAGGGCACGTTTCACGGGAGACGTAAGCAGCCTTCCAGAAAATAACGCCGTGTCCTATCCCCTCCACCCATCGCCTTCCTCCAGCCATGGCAGAGGCTTTCACGGCAC
>NW_009620718.1:15131-16187 GCF_000690535.1 Cariama cristata | reverse complement strand
GCCGTGCTGCAAGATGCCCCTCCCCCCCCCCCCGCCAGCCAGCATCGCCCAGGCTTTCTTTTGCCTCTTGCTGTGCGTCCCCTGGGGCAGCTCCTGCCCCCCGAGCTGCCAGTGCACGGAGCAGGCAGGGGCGAAGGCCGTCCTCTGCAGCTCCCGGCACTTGGAGGAGATCCCCAAGGACATCCCCAAAGACGCAGTGTTCCTCAAGCTGGACGCCAACAGCATCACCAGGATCCCCAGCAACGCCTTCAGGCACCTCTCCCACCTGGAGGAACTCGATCTCTCCAGGAACGCCATTGAGAAAATCGACAGGGCGGCTTTCAGAGGGGTGGCTGCCGGGCTGCGTACCCTCGACCTCTCCAGCAACCGCATCCGTAGCATCCCCAAGGAGGCCTTGCTGGCGCTCAATGCCAAGCTCCGGCTGGCCAACAACCCCTGGCACTGCGAGTGTGCCTTGCAGGAGGTGTTGTGGGAGGTACGGCTAGATCCCGACTCCGTCCAGGACATCACCTGCCACACGGCCCCACGGGAGGAGTACGTGGGCAAGCCACTGCTCCAGGTCCTGGATGCCGGCGTCAACTTCTGCAGCGTGCGTCAGAGGACCACGGACGTGGCCATGTTTATCACCATGTTTGGCTGGTTCACCATGGTCATCGTCTACGTGATCTGCTACGTCCGGCACAATCGAGAGGACACCTGCCAGCACGTGGATTACCTGAAGTCACTGCCGAGTGCCCAGGGCCACGCGGAGACCACCAGCACTGCCCTGTAGCGCAGGATCGGGGTGCCCTGTTCCCAGCTTCTTTGCAGCGACCCAGTGGCATCCTGGTGGGCTTCAAAGCTTCTCTCTGGGCTTTTCCACTGCTGCAAACGAGTGCCACCAACTTCACCCCTCCCCAGTGACACTGGATGGAGTGGGAGCAAACGATGTGGGGGGAGGGATGTCAGGGATACCCCACGCAGACCTCTCTACGGAGCCCAGGTTCCCGGGGAGGAACCCCACACACTCAGACCCCCTTCTCCCCTGCCAGAGCTGGGCTCGCAGGGAAAGCAGCC
>NW_009620718.1:8587-15073 GCF_000690535.1 Cariama cristata | reverse complement strand
AGATGAGGGTGGGGGCTCTTGTGGGGCCAGGAGGGTCCTGGAGCCCGGGGTGCGGAGGGATGGGTCGCTCCGTGCAGCAGAGTCACCCCGTCCCCGCTGGCTCCAGCGAGGGACCAGCCTTGCAGAGCAGGCCACCGGCCCCAGCCCCTGCACAGCACCTCGGCAGCCTCTGCCTGCCACCAGCAACCCAGGGGATGATCTCCTAAACCTCTGATTTCTCAATAAAGCCCTGCACGTAGGAAAAGCCCTCGGGGTTTGCGCTGCATTGGGAGCCGGGCATCCAGGGAGGGCGGCGGTGCTTGTGGGGGGTTGCGCTTGTCCTAATTCAATCTCTCCCAAAGCAGACAAGCCTAAATTCGATGTACCGGCTCACCTCCCATTCGGTTCCATCCTCTCCACCTTCAGCCCAGCCCGCCTTGAGCAGGGGCCAGCTGGCCGAACGGTGCCCCTGCATCTCGTCTGGTACATCTCACCTTATCTTGCCCTTCCTCTGGGCTGCATGAGAGATGCTGCTCGTGGCTCAGCACATCAAGTTCTGCCTTGTTTCACAAACAAGAAATGGTCCTTCCCGGCAGAGCCAGCTGCAGCCCCGGCTGGGTTGAGAAAGGAGGGAGATCTGCAGGGCTGCCCACGGTGGTTGTCCCAGATCTGGACCCCGGGGCGGCTCAGGCCGTGATCACCCCCCTAGCCCCTTCTCGGGGGGGCTGGCACCTCCTGTGGGCTCCCCAACACCAGGGTGGGTGGCCCAGCCCCAGCAGGAAACCCGGGGCTGGGGAAGGCTGAGCGATGCTCTGGGCCAGCTGGGAGAAGCAGAGGGTCCCAGGTGGGAGGAGGCGGATGGGAACCCTCACCCCAGCACCCCGCTGGGCTCAGGGCCACCTTGTCCTCACGGGCTACCTACGGACATGGACATGGCCCTGTCTCAGTCGGGGCTGGCTTGTTGGGTGGAGGGAAGCCTCTGGATGGGCAGAGCAGCTTGGGTACCTGCAGCTTGTACGTGGGACAAAGGCTGGGTGCACACAGTTTATTTGAGCTCTGGTTAAGCAAAAGGGTCCCCCAGCAAAGGTGAGGAAAAGAAAAGAGGCCAGAGTTTCACCTGGAGCAGTTTGGGGTCTTTCCCATGCCTGTGGTAGCTGGATTGGTCCCAATGCACAGCAGGTTTGCTCGGGAGTCACTAACCTCATGCAAAGGGGTGCAAGGACCAGCATCGGTTCTTGTACACATCTATGGATTTGTACAATACACGTATGTCACTCGGCGAGGATGACCAAAACCGGCCACGGCAAAGTGGGAGGGTGGACAGGCACCCGCGGCAGTGGGACGGGCTGGTGAGGCCACCGAAGACGGACACGAAGCGTGGCCGTGCAACGCCAAACCAGATGGGTCCTCAGCAGCATCGCAGCCCCAGGCGCTGGGCAGCTAGAGCCAAACCCGAAGCCACCTTTTCCCCCAATTTCTCACATGCCATTCCCTCACCCCTGCCACACACCCACCCTGGCAGCAGACGCTGCGCTCAGTCTCTTTCTTCCCTGGCTTCGTGTGAGCTCTGGCCACAACCAACAGCAGCTCTGGGTCTTTCCCGGCTGGAGACTGCCAAGCACCGGGGTCCCGGCGAGCCCAGGGAAGCCCCTGGGTACCAGGCACCTTGCGTAGGACGTGGCTCTGGAGCGTGGCAGGAGAGCTTGCCCAGGAGAAACAGCACCAAAGCAGGGTGGCAGCCCCTTCGCCAGCCCGCGGACGAGGCTGCAGGGAGCCCTGGAGCTCCCCTCTTCTTCCTCGCCCTCCTGCAGCGCACACAACCAGCCGGCTGCAGGGCTGATGCTGCAGTTGTTCCTGGGCTCTGTGGTCCATCTTCACCTCGATGCCCAGCTCAGCTCGATCCTGGCAATAAGCTGAGCGCGTTTCAGCCACCTCAGGTGGTTTTCAGCTTGAGCACCTTGGAAAGTGGCTCCTTGGCACTGGAGTAGAGGAGGTAGGAGCCCTCGGCCGTGTGAAATGCCTCCCAGTCTCTACAGCCGACGGTGGGGAGGTGGTGAGCCGCTACGAAGCCTTCATAGCCTTGCCACCTGCACGGGGAGGGCAGTTAGCTCTTGGGGCACAAAGTGGGCAGCTGAAAGGGGGCAGGAAAGCCGAGCCGTGGGGCTGGCATCTCCCACCTCCCTGCTGTGGTTCAGGGTGGGATGTCCCTCACTGGGGCTTCTCGTTCCTGCCCCAAAAAGCCCTCCAGAAAGAGGGAGCAGTCCCGTCTGTCCTCCTTGGGCGCAGGCACAAGCATCCGCAGAGGTTGCCCCCGTGTTGGGCTCCCAGCAGGGTCATTCCTGTCGGGAACAACCTCCCAACCCTGCCCACCCTCCCACAGCAGTACCTGTAGATAATACTGTTAACGGAGAAGGTGAAGCCATCGAAGGAATTTGCCACCACCAGAAAAGAGTCATCTCCCACCGAGAAGAACTCCCAGTCCAGGGCACTGGGGATGAAGCAAGCAGAGGGGCAGGCGAGGTGGCATCTCTGGGGTCAGCCGAGGAAGGGGCTGTGTGTCCACAGGGCTGAGCCCACCCCACCCCAATCTCTGCCACCCTGATGGTACACAGAAAACCCTGCTCTTCCCAGGCTGTTCCTGAAAGGAAATCCAGCCTTCTTCCCAAATCCAGGGCTGCCTTCTCGCTCCCACTGGGATTTGGGGCCAAGGACCTGTCACCCATTGCCCTCCCCACCAGTCTTGGTCCCTGGCAGTGTGCAAGCCTGTATGAACCCTCCCGGAGAATTCCAGGTTGCTGAGGGGAAGGACGTGGACTGAGGAGGTCCCCGACTCTTTGCACAGGTACCTGTAGGTGAGGAGGTCCTGGAATTTGACAAACATCTGGGCAGTGATGTTCAGCTCATAGATGGAGGAGTTGATGGCGTAGAAGTTGGAGGGTGCTGGCATCCCGCTGTCATAGCTGTGGCTGTTTGCAACAGCCAGGAAGACTCTGTCCCCAATGTGAAAGACCTCCCAGTCAGCAGCACCGAAAGTCTGTGGGGAAGGAAGCCACACGAGAAGCTGGATGTGGACAAGCCTTTGCAAGCCAAGGATGCCGCAAGGTGTGGGAGGGACCTGTCGGAGGCACAGCGGGGAAGTTACCCACTCCTAAAGCCCTCCAAGGAAAGAAAACCAACTCTCCCCATCTATCCCTATGGGAGAATGAGGGGGGAACTATCACTACCTTTCCAGAGGACCGAAGAGCATCTGTCTCTGCAATTCTTCCCTGGCTTGTCTAAACCCAGAGGTGATCGAGGAGTAGAGTTCGACCAGTGGTCAAGTCTTACCAAGATAGACTGGAAGAGCTGGAAAGAGCCGCTGAGCCAGATGTAGATGTGCGAGTAGATCTTAGTGGACGTGCCGTTGAACGTGTTAGCCACAGCCAGGAAGGAATAGGGCCCGATGGTGAAAAATTCCCAGTCATATGCTCCAGAGGTAGGGATGGTCTGGTTGGTTTCAAACAAGCCTGTCCTGGGGTTCCACCTGTATATCACGCTGTCTATGTTGTGGTTATTCCCTGGGGGACACAGACAGACAGACAGACAGACGGACCCGCACCATCAGGAAAAGGAATACTTGGCTCGCATAAGAAACAAGACCTAGAAAAAGGTTCAGCTACGCAAATATTTGCCAGCGGGTTGCAAGGCTGTTTGCTAGCGACCGATTGCGTCCCAAGAAGTAGCCAAAGAGACTCCAGAGCCTCCAGACCTACCTAGAGACTCCATCCCCACCGAACGCGCTGGCAGTTTTGAGCGTGCGGTGGCAGCTCCGCGGCAGCCCCCGGCAGAGGAGGGACGGGAGGGTGCTGTGTCCCCACACAAGCAGCACACCAGAGGCACCGGGTCAGCGTCCCGGGGCAGCCAAAATCTGCCAGCTGTCCCACGGGGCGGCCACGTGTAGCGGGGCCAGTCCCTAAGCTACCGACATCATGGGCTGCCGTCACCCTTTGCACTCAAGCTTGCACATCTGGGAGGGGGCCACGGCTGGAATGGCACCGCACGGGACGTTTTATAACGCTTCTTTGCTAAGTCCCCATGCTCAGGTCCTGAGCGCTGGAGCTGGCTGGGGACCTCCACGTGCCAGTCCCTGCTGATGGCACGAACTCTGGAAAGAGGGAGGAGATGCCACAGCCTGCAGCCTGCCCTGTGCTGAGCACTTGGGCTGAGTCCACCAGCACTGGAGCATATGCTCCATCCAGCTCCTGGGCTCTGGTCAACCATCTCAACCTCACGTCTGTGTGGGACCCAGCTGGATTTAAAGCTAAAAACCTTTCTGCACCTTCAGCCTGGCACGGCCCCTCCAGCCAGAGTTGTTCTAATAAAGAGCTGGCGTCATTGGGACGGGAGGGGAGCACCACCAGCCCCTTTCTACCCCACACTCACTAAGCACTGCTGTACTCAGCTTGGCCCCACTGGTGTTTCTGGTGGCTGAGCAGCAGCAGGACCACGTGTGAAAGGGTTTACGGGCAATCCTCATTGCAACGGAAGAGATGTTGGCAAGAGGGGCTGCCAGGAGAATGGGGTGTGTGGGAAATGGCCAACTGGGTAAGTGGCAGCTCCTGAGGGACCAACCCTCCACCAACCCTAAGGGGAACATCCCCAGTTGGGCTTGGCCATGATGGTCTTAACCCCTGCATGATGTGTATGGCCGTCAAAGGGACCTTTCTGCTGCCACTGCTCCGGGAGGAGGAGGAGGTCTCATCCAAACTGGCTGTGGTGGAGACCAACAGGTGACACAGGCTGTTTCTAGCCCAGCTCACAGGCAGCTGGTGCCCAAGCAACCTGCCACTAGCTTTGAGCCCGGTACCGGTGGAGCTGATGCCCCAGGAGCCAGTCCTGATGGCAGGGAAGGAGCTCACCGGCCCAGCGTCTGAACCCAGCGGGGAGCATCCCGGAGAGCCAGGGCTGTGGTATCGACCCCTTCATGCCCCGTGCTGACGGGTGCAAGCCCCAACCCAGAACTACTCATGGTCTGGGAGGGGAACGCCTGCAGGGTGCCCAGGGAGGGCGGGATGTCTGCAGGCTCTCACTCGGCTTCCCTCGGTTTCCTCCGTGCCCACAAGGCCGAGGCTTTGGCTTCTCAAAAGGTTCACCCCCTGCAAACCCATGCAGATGCCCTCACCACCCCACCACGTCATGTAGCATTGCGGAAACAAATGAAAAGAAGCAGAGAGATTCAGCAAAGACACCGTCCCCACTCCTGTCCTTGTCCCCCACCAGCAGAAACCCAGACGAGGACTGTGTCAGCCACTTCCCCGAGTGCTTTTCTCTCCTAAAATGAGAGGGTCTGGAAGGGTTCGGGCTTCCAGAGGGACACCGTTCTCCGAGCTGTGGGCACTGACTCCATGGCTTTGCCCTGCACTCTGGCAGAGGATGCGCAAGGAGCAGGGAGCTGCAGTGTTTCCACGGCAACGGGAGGATGCTCTCGAGCAGGATGCCTGCAGTGAGGTGCCGTGGTCCCCACCGTCACCCCAGGGCCGCCTGCCCTGGCTGAGCCAGGTCGGTAGGGAATATAAGGGCTGGGTACCTTCTCTGTGGTTGACCACTGCGAGGAAAGCCTCTCCCTCAATGACAAATGCCTCCCAGTCCCTAGCGCTGTGCGTGGTGATCCTCTGGTACGGGATGAATTTCTCTTTCCTGTGGCTCCACTTGTATATTACAGAGACCTCCTGACCCCTGCCATTCTGCTCAAAATTAGCCACTGCTAGGAAGATCTGAAAAATAACAAGCCAAGACACCTTGGTTTTCTCCTCTCAAAGGGGCACGGACAAGCACGGGCAGGGTGAAGATGGGATGGGTGGGGGGCAGGCACCCATGGGATGTGGGGCCGAGGTCCGAGGTGGTCAGTGTGGGGCAAGATGGTCCTGGCTGGTAGGGGTCCCCGAGCGGCTCCCAAGCAGTACAGTGCACCCAAAGGAGGGACAGGAACCCGGTGCACCTTGGTTTTCTCCTCTCAAAGGGGCACGGACAAGCACGGGCAGGGTGAAGATGGGATGGGTGGGGGGCAGGCACCCATGGGATGTGGGGCCGAGGTCCGAGGTGGTCAGTGTGGGGCAAGATGGTCCTGGCTGGTAGGGGGCCCCGAGCGGCTCCCAAGCAGTACAGTGCACCCAAAGGAGGGACAGGAACCCGGTGGCCATGGGGGGGGTTTTCTACGTGGCGGCAGTGCCCGCTGCCCGCAGAGCTGGGGCAGGGACAAAACTCACAGTCATGGCCTCGGAGCAGAGGGAGAGCTGTCCTGCGGCCGCTTGCCAGCCCTGGGGACAGGGAGCACGCCCACGCTAGCAAAACAGGCTGGTAAGGGAGGGGGGGCTGAGCTACCGAACCTTCCCTGTAAGGAAAGGCTGTTCAGAAGGAAAATCGCAGATATGATAACGGTGATAACAACGATAATGATTCCCTGAGACAAAACATTTCCAGACCCAGAAGACCCCCCCCGAGAGCGGTGGCGCCAACCGTGGCGCAGAC
>NW_009620718.1:3710-8284 GCF_000690535.1 Cariama cristata | reverse complement strand
GGGAAAGAGCATCCCCAGCGCTGGGCAGCCCTGGTCCATGGAGTCCCTTCAGAAACACAGCTTCAGAGGGAAGAGAAAGGCCTGGATCCAACCCTGCAACTCGGGAGCCTGCGGTCCTTTGCTCTCCATTGACAGGAGCCACCAGGAGACCCCGACTCTGCCCTCTGGGGTTCTTCACCCCATCCCAGCAGAGCATCAGCAGGTCCTGGTGCAGTAACAAGGTGTCAACACCTACAGAGGTGCATCCCACCTGCAAGGTGTGCGAGAAACCTGAGCTAACTGGAGAGCTCTGGACCACTGCTGGTGCAACACCTACCTGGTCATCGTCTCCATGCAGAAAGGAGCCAAGGGTGGGAAGCTGCACGCCGGGTGCCTGCCTCTGTCCCCAGCCCTTCTGGAGCAGCAAGGCTAGACCCAACTAGAAAACTTGCCCCAAGCTCTGCAGGAGAGAAGCCATCCTGCCTAGTAAGTCTGAGTAAGTTTTTCTCGGCAAAGACCTGAAGGCAAACCGAGAGCACAGGAGCCTTGGTGAGCACCAACACGGCTGCTTCGCCGTGCGGAAACCACGGGGCGTTGGGACCTCCCAGCTTGGTGGTCTTCTCTACCTCCGCTGCAAGGGGGTGTTGTGGGTCCAGACTAACACTGGGGAGTCTCAAGGTGATAAACCCAGTTGAGGGTGTTCCTGTCTCCTGCCCACGGCAGTGCAAATGGAGCTTTGCAGAGCAGGGGCAAGGCTGGGGACGGCAGGCATGTTCCCAGCCCAAAGCCAGCTTTGTAACACAGCAGTATTTTCAGGGCTTGCCCAGGTTTTCTGCAGGATCCCACTATCAGGCGGGTAAAGGGGGACGTGGTCCATTTGTATCCAAACAAGTAGGGCTATCGGTGCCACCAAGCCTGGAGGCAGGACTTCTGCCCGTCCCTCTGTACCCTGGAGCACGTGGTGGCTCATGATGGGGGAGACCTGCAGCCACCCTGCCCGGCATCTGGTGACAAAGCCAGGACAGGTCATGTCGGAGCAGGAACGATCCCCATCTCCCCTGGGAGTTCTGCACAGAGGTGCCTCTCGGCAGACGTTTGTTTGGCTTGCCTGGGGCTCCTCGCAAAGTGACAAGTAGCTCCCCAGGGAGAGGAAACCAGGTAGATACCCTGCAGAAGTCTCAGGGCAGATTGCCCAGGGGAGGAGAGATGGCTCCAAAGTCCTGGAATGACTGAAAAGCAAGACGGCTTAAAAATGCAGAAGACTGGACTCCGTGGGAGGGAGCTCTGGGCTCCAAGTGCTCTCTAAGACCACAGGTAGAGCTCCGAGACCAGAGCGGACCTTACGCATGGCAGGACGCTCGCCAGAGTCCGAGCTCAGGGAGGGCTTTGCTCTCTGTGCTCCCATGTCAGGAGCTGCGTGTCCCTGAGAGCAATGGCACAGCCACTGCCGGCGGCGATCCCTGCCTCGTTTCGTGGTGCCGGATGGGAACCACAGCAAAACCGGCTTTGCGGGGAGGACGGCCTTTGCACCAGGGTGGAGGCTGTGCTGCGAGCACACCCGGACCAGGCTGGACCACAGCTCTGCTCTCTGCACGAAGGACACTGATACCGACACTCCTCACATCTGAGGCAGGAACAGGCAGAGCTTGCTAGAAATGAAGGTCAGCACCTGGGGGAATCCAGCCTCAACAGCTGGCTTTGGAGGCTGACCTCGTAGACATCCTGGAGATCCCTGGGGAAGAGATCTGAGCACTCCGGACACGCAGTTACCTACGCTCCTGGCATCAGTTGCTGAAAATGGCCTGGGTGGATGTAGCTGTGTCTTGGCAAAATTAGTAAAACACAGAGGGCAGCCCACAGACCAGCTGGCAGTGCCCAGGACAGACCCTTACCGGCTGACTACGTACATCAGCGCAACCCTTTCAAAGACAGAAGAGAGAAAGATTCACCCCCTAAACCATGCCTGAGACTCAGGGCTTCAGAGGAGAAGCCAGTGTTGGGCAATTGCAGTTTAATATACTGGAATACGAAGGCGCTGAAATAACTTTCCAGGCAGACTTACCTTCCTTCCTATGGTGAAATACTTCCAGGACTGAGCTTGGTAGGTGGGGATGTTCTGGTAGGGCACAAACTTCCCGTCAGTCCACTTGTAGATGGCCGATCCCGGGGGGCTGTACCGGTTGGCAGTGGCTGCGAACAGTCCCACCTTTGGGATGGTGAAGACCTCGACACCCATCGTCTCCGAGTTGGTCACCAGGTTCTGGTGTTCCTCCACGTAGTCCAGCTTTTGTTTGACTAGGAGACCGCAAAAAACAAAAAAAAAAAAAAAAAAAAGAGGGGTGAGGTTAAAACCAGACGCCCTTGCCTGAAGCGGTGCCCCACGTCGCATAGCGGAGCTGGCTCGGTGGTGCTTCCTGCTGTCTGGAGCTTTATGGGGTGGAAAATGAAGGTCCTGGTGTCACTGGTGGTGAAGGGTCAGAACTCGAGGGGTGGTAAAAGGCCGGACTCCATCTCGTTGGGCAGCACATCCAGCCCCGTCCATCCCTGCCTGTTCTCCGGCAGAGGGTAGGGCTGCAAAACGCTCCGCCGGGCAATCTCCTCGAGGACGGGGGAAAGAACGACACATCGCTGTGGATTTTGAGGGCTTCTTACGAAGTGGGTTGATATATTTATCCAAAACAGAATGAGGGGTAGAGGAAAAGACCGACAGTGAAAGGGCCTGGGCTGCTGAGACCAGCCGGGTTAACCAGTACGTGCCTGCAGCAGCCCTCACGGGACGTTTTCTCTGGCTAGAGTCAACACAAGCTTTGGAAGAAGTCAGAGAAGACTTGGACAGAATTAATGCCACCAATTAGAACAGAAACGCTAAGAGCAGTCCCAACAGCCAATGGGCGGGCACTGGAAGGGATAAATGGCAGGAGGAGGGCTACAAGAAGGGCCACTGTTGGTGGCACCAAGGGGTGCGGGTCAGCAAGACCCCAGCACGAGTTCTCCTTGGCAAAACAAGGACATGGTGCCAAGCCTGATGACTTCAAGACATAGGGAAGGATGGGGAGTCCGGCCACTACCAGCTCCTGTGGGGAGCAAACGGCTCATCCAAACCCACTATGTGGGCACCAGCATAAGAAAAACCCCAGGAGAGGGGGAAAAGGATGGCTCGGTTGTGGGCATGCCCCATCCTCCATGTCCTCACCAGGGATGCTGGGCAGACCACCTGGAGCAAGTGGGAGAGTGCCAGCGGGCAAAATCCATTTCATTACCAAATACCGTCCATCCCTCCAGGCTCTGGTTGCTTTGCCACCTTGTTGCTCCAACGTTGCCCCGCTATTTTCTGCACAAAGGCCACCAGCGCCGGGACGACATGGGGACCACCGTCCGCAACCCTCCTATTGCTCCCTCTGGTATCTCCGATGAGTCCTTCTGCTCCTTCTTGTCCACCCCGCAAAGCGCTTTGGCACCGACAGCACCCGCACCTTTGGCACCCCACGGCAGGGAGCACCCCAGGCATGGCTCTCCGTGGGGTGAACTGTCCCACTCCGACAGACCAGGAGCTCGTTCCTGGCCGGAGAAGCCCCAGGAGGGATGGACAACACAGATAAGGGGGTTGGACAACACGGGCACTGTGTGAGCAATCACAGAGCTGACTCACAGAGGTGCTTGAATCCAGAGCTACACTGGAAGTGTCGATGCGGGCACCAAGAACAAAGCAATGCTCGACCAAGCAGCGGACAGGCACGGGAACAGCCCAGCCCCCTTGTTCTGCTGTTGCCTGACTTGGTTCCCCCTCCAAAGTGCCGTCAAGCGCAAACCTCTGCTTCTCCTCTGCTGCAAGAGCCTTCCTCCATCCCCGAGAGCACATCGCGCACCAGTACCTTCCAGCATGGAAATCCAGGCGCTGCCGTTGCAGAGGTACAGCCCTCGCCGGGAGGCGTTGAACCAGAACTGCGCCTTCTCCTGCTTGGTGCAGGGTGGTTGGGACCCCAGGGTCACCTTCATGTCAGTCTCTGGGCATGGAGAAGAGCAAGGTAGGAGCCTCTTAGCGCACACGATGGAGAAGCAGCGAGGCTGACCCTCACACCCCCAGGGAGGGTTGGATGTCCCAGTCCCATCCTGATGACAGGCACCAGGGAACAGGGGAAATGGTGTCCTGGCACCAAGCTGGGAAGACACCCACTGAGAAAACCCGGGGGGCTGGCACCCGGGGGGCTACTGGCATGAGCCCAGCGCTGCCAAGAGACCCAGGCAGGGGCACCCTGGCTCTCCGGGGGGGGGGTGTTTTGGACAGGGATCCAACCCCACACACACCTTGAGAAACACAGGGTGCCAGGACACCCTCTTCCTCTCCGCTCCTGCTCCGTGCCCAGCCCCACACAAAAAGCCTTCCTCAACCAACAGAGGAGGCGGCCAACCGAGCCCGTGCCGCCGGGAGTTACTGACCGTAGGGGTATTTTAGCACCTCGTTGCTTGCTGGTTTTGCGGGGAGATCTTGGAGGACAGTGGGGACAGAGAGCATCGCTACTTTGAGGTTCATGGCGGTGCATATCCGAGGGGTGGCATCGGCTCCCGGCAGCAGGGCCAGCCGGTTCCACCAATCC
>NW_009620718.1:3303-3679 GCF_000690535.1 Cariama cristata | reverse complement strand
AAGCGGTAGTAGCAGGATGGAGAACAAGTCCAGCAAGACCAAGAAATGCAAACTGCAGGCGATTCACGCTCTGGATTTCCCTCCCGACTCTTGCTTATTGCCCTCCCTCCCAGGCCGTGGAAGTCTCCATGGGATGCACACACATTTCTCAGATCCTTGTTACACGCCCAGTCTTCCAAAATCTCCATCCCGGGCAATTTAACAGCTGGTGCAAAGGGAGCATCGGCAAGGGGCTCATTAGCTGCAGGTGGCTTTCTGGTACCACCGCTGCTTTTTACTACCCGTCAGGATCAGGCACTGCCCTAACTTTTATATCGACGCGACCGTGCCATCGACTGCCCTTCTGCCACCGCACTGCTGGCAACGTCCTCTTAAA
>NW_009620718.1:2662-3187 GCF_000690535.1 Cariama cristata | reverse complement strand
CGGCCAGCGTGGGGGGGTGAGAGGGGGCTGCAGTTCACCCCATGGCCAGCCACGAGCACCCCCGGGCAACCTCGCACCATGAGGCACCTACCGTGAACACGCCTTTCCTTCTCCTCCTGTTGCCCAGGTAGAAGCTGGCTCTTTTCACCGACAAAGAGGCTGGAAACGGCGTCTCCACCACCCTGCAGACAGCCAGAGAAGAGGCAGGGGACAATTTCATGGTGTCTGCTGGTGGCGGGAGGAGATTCTGGGGGAGGAACGTTGCCCCATCAGCCCTCCTGAGCCCCCCGCCGCCACCCCCAACCTACACGTCCTTGGGGATGCTGCAGTCCACCGTCAGGGAGAAGGACTGACCGGAGACGGCCAGGACAAGCGTGTGCCACTGGTTGTCAGAGAGGGAGACGTTGGGGAAGGTGACGCGGGTCTGCCAGCCACCGGCACGCTCCTGGCTCCAGAAGAGGAAGTGGAGCTTGTCGGGGGCATAGCGGAGCCCCACCAGCACGCCGGGGCTCTCCTCCGCCATCA
>NW_009620718.1:2285-2605 GCF_000690535.1 Cariama cristata | reverse complement strand
CAGGGTTGGGCTGCGCCCACTCCGTTCCCAGCTGGCGGCACTTACCTTGGTAGGGACACGGAGGACCCTCAGCGTGACAATGATGGAGAACTCCTCAGGGAAGCGGTCACAGTGGATGAAGAGCCGGGAGGCGGGGAAGGCCAGGGAGCGGGGCCGCGAGGCGGCGAGCTGGAAACCACGCACCCCCTGCACTTGAAACACCCTCATGCCGCCACGGGCCAGCCCGCCGGCGGGGACCACCTCCGAGAGGATGTCCAGTGGGCGCAGGTCTGTGCCAAGAGACAGCGGAGCACGTCACGACGGCCGCAGCCATCCCACCC
>NW_009620718.1:0-2194 GCF_000690535.1 Cariama cristata | reverse complement strand
GCTGGCTGGAGCGCTTCACAGCAGCAGGGAAGCCCGGCGCACCCCGGTTGCCTGCCATCCCTTACCTGGGGTCTGCGCCGAGCCCCCTGCTTTGGGGACACGGGGAAGGTTTGCCCCCCAGGCACCAAGGCTGACATCTCCAGCCCCACAGCAGGAACACCAAGCGTGCAGGCTCACCTCCACGAACCGTCCCACTGATGCAGCTCCGAATGCTGACCCTCGGGGCCGGGCCCTTTTTTTTGCGCAGTCTCAGGCTGCCACCAGCTTCCTCGGGATCCACCGGCATCAGCAACCGCAACCAGAGCCAGAAGAGCCGGCAGGGATCCAGTGCCCGCGGGCTGGCTCACAGGGCAGCCACCCATCCCCATCCCCAGGGCGGTGGGGCACGATGCTCTCCCAACCCAGCCCTAATTGCACACAAGCATGCACTCCCCTGGTAGGCACCGAAACCGCTTATTAAATAATTATCCTCTGCCCAGAGGAGAAGACAACGTGTCCAGCCCCGGGGCATAGCCCGGGTGAAGAACAGCACCGCGCATCAGCACCGCAAAGCCGTCCCCACGTAAGCGTGCCAGAGTCAGCATCGGTCCGACGTCTCGGCAAGCCCCGTGCCCGCCGCCATGGGAAGGGCTGTACCCACCCTGGGTGCTTCTTTGACCTTCCTCGCCTTGGCACCCTCGCAGCTTTTATTTTTGAATGCTTGTGGCGTCTGTAGCAAAGGGCAGAGGGGCTCGGTGACGATGCCCAGAGGATGAAGCAGCACTTGGCTAGATTAAAAAAACTCCCTGACTCTGTCCCATCCCCAGTCAGACTGGGCTTTTAGCTCTTATTTGTACTAATAAATCTCGGCTGCTGGGGCTCAGCGGGAGAGCTGGGAGGGAAGGAGCTGTGAGCAAGGCTGGACCGGCGTGTGTCTGACTCCAAACCAGCTGGAGAGGGGAAGCGTTTCCCCCCAGGGCAAACCAGCCCAAAGCCAGATGGGCAGAGCAAGGAGGAATCTGCTCCTGTGGCTCCGGGCAGCCCAGAGCCCCAGAGCCGGGGGGACTGGCCAGGTCCTTTCCACCCTGCAACCTCAGCGTCCCTCCGCTGGTTTCAGCTGCTCCTAAAGTAAAGCCTCCTTGGTGGGGGAAGCTGAACTGAAACAACTTCTTTCAGAAGTGCACGACTCGGGGGAATGAGCAGTTCCCGTTTTTCTCTGCAAAAAGCACAAGCTGAATTTAGGCTTGGATTTGCAGAGGGGTTTAGAAGCGCCCAAGTGCCCCGGGGATGGCTGGGATGAGCTGGGGGACAGCTGAGCCACAGCCAAGTCCTAAAACCAAATCCCTAAACCCAAAGATGTGCATCCCGATTTGTCTCCCGCATCCGTCGCTGCTAAGGACCAGAGGGGAGCCGGCAGTTAATGGCTGGGGGGAGAGCCGGGCTGGTTTCGCCCACGTGCAGGTGTCCGGCAGCTACCAACTCTGCAGCCGGACGGCGTCGGGGCCGTGCCGGGCAGGAGCCGGGGCCGGGTGCCGGCAGGAGGGACATGGGGGTGGTTAAATGTGCTGATGCTGGAGCCTCGACCTTCCTGGGACCCCTCCAGCCAAGGCTGCTTGGGGACAGCGGGAATGTCCCTGGAGAGACCGGAGCATCTAGGGGAGGAGGAGGTGGCCAGAAACTCTCTGCTCTCTCCTAGCTTTCCTTCTCACCGCTGGCTGGGCTGGAATAAAATGTAAATGCAGGCACCATCAAATGGAGACAAGCCCAAAGCACACGGAGCCTGAGTCCAAGCAGCCCCAAAAACTGAGCTGAAGTTTCACTGCCCGCACAGGGAGCGTACAGCGTGGGGACGGGGACTCTCTTTGGCCCGAGTTGCTCTCAGTGCTTCCCTGTGGGAAATGCCATCGGAGCCGCCAGCTCCTCGGCTGGGGGTGATGAGATGGAAATTTTCCAGGAGGTTTTGCTGCCAGGAGGGTGTACGTTGTGTCTGGTGGAGAGTCCGAGGCAGGAGAGATTTTCTGGGGGAACTTTGTGGCTCTCCTCTTCTTCTCCTTCCAGCCCTTCCCCTCCCCACACATCGGTCCCCAAGGCCAGCAGACCTTGGGGCAACGGCTGTGCCGCAGGGATGGGCACACAGCTCTCCCCACGGCACTGAGAAGGGCTGGTTGCTCCCCAGTCTTGTGCCACGCAGCGGTGACCCCACTACCCACTGCCC
>NW_009620717.1:697-5038 GCF_000690535.1 Cariama cristata | reverse complement strand
ACTGCAGCAACGACGAAACCCAGGCTGGCTGCTGCCAGACGTCGCATTTGAGGAGAGCCTGGTTAATCTCGTTAGATGGACGGATGAGCGGGGTGCAGGCGCGCCGGGTTTTGAGGCAGTACGAAAGTAGCAGAGCATCTTTATTCGTTTATCCATTAGTGTCCTTTGTTATTTCCAGAAACATTAGGAGTTATTTGCTGGCTCAGCTGCCGCTTCCCTTTTCCTTCTGCCAGCAGCTACCCCTCCACATCAGCTGGGCTGGGGCAGAGGCAGGATTGCTGCAAGCGTTTCGTTTAAAGGGGTGTTGATAAGACCAGATTTCGGTAAGTGCTTCCCCTGAGCCCATGGTGAGCCCCGCTGCTTTTCTCCTTCCCCTCTTCGCCCCCCCTCCAAGCCATAACTGCTGCTGAGCACGGGGCTGTCTCTCCATCCCGACACAGGGCTGCTTGCTGGCATCGCTCCTTTTCCAAGCCTAATTTTCCATTTTTCTCCCCAGGAGCCTGCAGGACGAAGCCGCTGTCCCAAGGAGCTGCCCCGGGTGCTGGGCAGGGTCCTGTGCAGCTACGGGGTGGGGACGGCCACAGCAAAGCGGTGACGGGGAGCGGGATGTGCCCCGTGGACACCTGAAATCCACGACCACCGAATATTGGGGTGCCGAGGCTGGTAGAGACAGGGATTTTCTCACTTGTCTGTGGGCAGAGGGGCTCGGCCGCAGCCATGGAGAGAGACGGGGACGTCAATGCCACCATCTACGAGCTCACCCTGCAGAACCACTCCAACACCAGCGCACAGTTCACCGGGGTGCAGCTCATCCAGTCCTTCAAACCCTTCATCATCCCCTGCTACGCCTTGGTCGTCCTCGTCGGCATCTTCGGCAACTACCTGCTCCTCTACGTCATCTGCAAGAGCAAGAAAATGCACAACGTCACCAACTTCTTCATCGGGAACTTGGCTTTCTCCGACATGCTGATGTGTGCCACGTGCGTGCCCTTCACCCTGGCCTACGCCTTCAATCCCCAGGGTTGGGTTTTTGGGAAGTTTTTGTGCTACTTTGTTTTCCTGATGCAACCCATGACGGTCTACGTCTCCGTCTTCACGCTCACGGCCATCGCGGTTGACAGGTAAGCGTTGGCGGGGCGGATGGCTTGGGGGTCCTGGTCTGTCCCCCTCCCCAGTCCCCTCAATCTGCTGCTCCCTCCACTTGGGAGTGTTAAGTGCCAAACACTCAAGATTGGAAAAAGAAAAATCCAGGGGATCTTTGCAATCTCTTGGCAGGTTTTTCTTTAGCATGAGGGCTCGGCCTCGGGTAGAGGAACTGTAATGGGAGTGTTTGGCCAGCTGCGGGTTTGCATCGGGAAATGATGGTGTGCAGTTTCATGCCTGCCTGTATGAAGCCATCTCTATCGAAATCCAGCCTGCCCCAGCCAGGTCTCTGCTCCTGGCAGGCGCGGCTCTCGCACAAGAGCTTGTTGGAGTTTGCACCCAGTTCTTCATATTTTGCTGGATAAATTTTCACCCAAATCACGCTGTGTTCTGGCCCTTGGGTGGAGAGCACTTGTAGCCTCCCTGAGTGTTGCCCGAGCAGGGTCTGACGGGGAGGAGGTGGTTTATAAAAACCAGGTTTCCATAGAGACCTCCTCTCAGAAAAGATGCTCCAAACCCTGCGATGCCGAGAGTGCCTCTCGCGCTGGTTTGCCTCCGCCCCTGGGGGACAGCGGGGCAGGATCATGATGGAAAGGGCCAAAAAAAAATAAAGGAAGATTTGAGAGAACCAGCTGAGAAAGCCTGGACTGCTGGCAGAGCCGTGCTGCCCTCAACGGGGGCTTGAAATATCCCCAGGAGTGCTGGTATTCTTCTTTTGCTCTTCACCAAAGCCCTTTTTTTAGGGTGGTGAAAACAATTTCCTTGTTTCTCCCGCTAAAGAGGCAGCCACCAAGTTACACCGTCCTCAGCGCGTTCATAACACGTCGTTGGGATTTATGGCAAATGGATGATTTTAGCCCAAATCCTCCCGCTTTAAATAGCAGGGGGAGCACATGGCTGCAGCGGGGCTACGCTGGTCTCGGACTTCAGCATGAGCTGGTGCTCAGAGCCTACGGAGAGCTGTCGGTGTTTTCCTCTGCGCGGGCAATGGGGCTGAGCGTTGCGCTACCGAACATTGCAATCTGAAATGTTGCAATAGCAAACGCTGCAATACCCCGCAGCAGGCAGCGCGGTAGCATTTAGTAGGTGTAAGAGTTGCATACAATCAAATTACGGTCATTGAATATACGTCATTGGGAGTTCATTTAGGGTCAGCCTTTAATTATAATGTGAGGCAGCGTGGAGAGGAGTGGGAAGATGCGCAGGGGAGGAGGAGGTAAAAGAGGAATTGTTGGTTTTTATTGTCATGCCCTCAGTGCTGCCTGCGGTCCTCAAGGCAGGTTCAGGGATGGGAGGCGGGAGGGATGCTCCGTGCCCAGTCCCGCCAGGCACCCCGCTTCCCAAAACAGCCGAAGTGATCTGATGCTTCCCCATGGCAGAGCAAGGGGACACCGTCGTCCCCCCTGTTCCCAGCCAGCCCTTTCTCATGGCTGTGTCCCTGCTCCCGGAGCTGGCAGGGCTCTGCCTCCCCTGGCCCCAACCCTGCTGCCAGCCACCCCTTGCCCCAGGCTTCTGGGGGCGGGGGGGGCTCAGGGGATGCTCTGGGGCTCGGGCTTCCCTCCGTTTTTCTCCCCGTAGGTACTACGCCACCGTACACCCCCTGAAGAAGCGAATCTCGGTCACCAGCTGCATTTCCGTGGTGGGGGGCATCTGGCTGGTCTCCTGCGGGCTGGTGGCCCCCGCCATCGCCCACACATACCACGTGGAGTTTCGGCAGGAAGGCTTCGCCATCTGCGAGGAGTTCTGGATGGGGAAGGAGATGCAGCGCCTGGCCTACGCCTACGGCACCTTGATCGTCACCTACATCCTGCCCCTCTCCGCCGTCTCCCTCTCCTACATCTGCATCTCGGTGAAGCTGAGGAACCGGGTGGTGCCCGGCCACCCCACACAGAGCCAAGCTGAGTTCGACCGCCTGAGGAAGAGGAAGATTTTCCGCCTCATTGTGCTGGTGGTAGCAGCCTTTGGGGTCTGCTGGCTCCCCATCCACGTCTTTAACATCATCCGGGACATCGACATCAACCTCATCAACAAGCATTACTTCCTCCTCATCCAACTGCTCTGCCACTGGTTCGCCATGAGCTCCTCCTGCTGCAACCCCTTCCTCTACGCTTGGCTCCACGACCGCTTCCGCGGGGAGCTCCGGAAAATGTTCGCTTGCAAGAGGAAGATCATCCCCGTCAAGAACTGCGGGGCTGCCGACGGCGTGCTCTGAGCCTGGGGTCCTGCTCCCCAGACCCTCCGCTGCCGTGAGCTTCATCCCCTACACAGCGGAGCTTTCCTCGCTGTCGAGGGGTCAGGGATGCTCGTCCTGCCTGTAGGACTGGAGGTAAAATGGGGTCCTGCTGCCTGCCCAGGGGTTTGCAGCACTTGCTTGCAGCATCCTTCCCTACGTCGGCGTGCTCGGCTCTGCTCCCGCCATGCCCCGAGCTCCCTTTGCCTCCACGACAACACCCGGCATGAACAAAAAATGCATTTGCTGCAGCTTTTCCCTGCAAAGTCATCTCAGCCGCCCCGGGCTGTGCACCCACGGCCCCGCCAGCCCCAGCAAAACCTGTCCTTCCCATGAGGGTCCTGAACATGAACCCGCACCACCCTGGAGGGCACGGGCTGCGGGCAAACCTGCACCTCCCCACGGCAGCGTGCTTGGCCCGAGGGCTGTCCCTGTCCCCAGGGCTGGCTGCTCCCCGGCACGTGGTCCTCGGTAGGTTGCCCCAAGATGCTGTGGTCCAAGGGGCTGGGGTAGCCTCATGTGGAGGGTGCTGGGCTTTGGAGGAGGCAAGCAAGGGACCAGAGCATCGCTGGGTGCAGGGTGGATGCTCCCTGGGAGCAGCTTTCCAGTGGGCTCCCAGGAGCCCAGCACAGGGATGGGATGGGATGGGGTGGGATGGGAGAGCAAAGCCTCCGGTGGACACAGTGCCCAGCCCCTTGGCTTTGCTTCGGGACCTCATGGTGTCGTTACTCTAAATTAATGAAGGGAATGGGCCTCGGGGAGTGCAAGGAAGGGGTGAAAAGCATCTCATGGGAGTGACGGCTGTAGGTAGCTGCCCGTTTCATTAAATGGATCATACAGCTCTCATTAAATCAATTCTCGGGTTTTGGAATGGGCATTTCTCCTGCGAGATTGTTTTCAGAGAAGCACCAGTACTTTTCCTGCAGCCTCAGAGCGGGCAAGGGGACGGAGCTGGTGCCAGGACAGGT
>NW_009620717.1:0-608 GCF_000690535.1 Cariama cristata | reverse complement strand
ACACACACCTGCCTGTACACACAGGTACCTGTACACCTCTCCGAAACACCCATAGACACGCACAGCCCTACACGTGCACAAAAATACACCCCTGTACATGCATACCCCTGTACACACCCCCCAGTCACACACCCCTGTACACACACACACCTGTATGCACACAGCTGTGCACACACGTGCCCATTCACACCCCCTGTCCATATATGCACACCCCCTGTACACACCTGTACATGCCACACACCCCTGTACATACATGCACACCCCATGCACCTGTACATATAGCTCTATATATACCTGTACATACACCTGTACATGCACACACCTGTACATGTACCTGTACCTACATATATGCACACCCCCTGTGCACACCTGTACACACCTGTACACACCCCCTGTACACGTACACACACCTGTCCACACCTGCCCACACCTGTACATGTACACACCCGTACACACACCTGTCCACACCTGTACATGCACACGCCCGTACATACACCTGTACATGCCTGTACACACCTGTACCTACACCTGTACCTATACCTGTACACACACCTGTACACACCTGTACGACCCGGGTGCCCAGGCCCCGCCCACCCCAGCCCGGCCCC
>NW_009620716.1:7721-11313 GCF_000690535.1 Cariama cristata | reverse complement strand
AGGAAATCAAACCAGAGCAACCGAGTCCCATCCCTGCATCCCAGTCACCCCAGGACCGTTTTCCTTGGATCAGGCATCACCCACAGCTCTGCAGGTACTGACAGGGGCTGGGGACCCGGTGCCAGGGTGCCACATCCAGCCATGTGCTCCCCCCATAGCCCTCCACGCAGGGCTCCAGGGCCAATAACCCGCTTGCCCACTTTCCAGCCAGAGGGGTTTGATGAGCTGCCCCCAGCCCCGTGCTGCAGGTTTGAGGCGCAAAATACCTTCTGCATTGCACGGCGGAGCTTTGCTACCTGCTGGGCCCTGTGCTAGAATGTAAGGCTCCTGTTAACGCTGGATGGTGCGAGGAACAGGACACAACACTTTCCTCTTTGATCTGGGCTTCTTGTTGCTTATACTTTTTGGTTAAAAAAACCACTTTAAAGCCCCTCCCAAGTGTTTCTGTAGCCTCACACCTGCTCCCCTCCTTTTTCATCCCTTTCAAGGTTTCCTGCCCACGCCTGTAGCAGCAGCATTTCCCTTGCACCATCTTGGGAAGGGGTAGCATCAATGAGACACTACCCTGAGCTCTCATCAGCACTAATGAGTGGCCAGGACCACCGGGATCGCTGAAGTAGTTTCTGGAACAAAGCACGGAAAAGGGATTGCAGCAGCCCTGGGAGCAACCCTCATGCATGTAGCAGAGCTGTGCCACCAGCCAGGGAATACAGGCAGACAGGTCGAACAGCCACCAAGCCACCTGGTGAGGACTGTGCAGGGACAGTTGAATTTCTGGTGCATACAGGTGCTTAAGGAACAAAGCAGGGTGAAACAACTCCTTCTCAGGTGCTTGGGAGGACATTTGAGCTACTTCTCATTTGTATGTTTTTTAAATGAACTCACAATTAAGGGCCAGATCATGCTTTCCATCCAGCCTGGAGACCAACTGACCATAATCTGCAGGTTTAGGGGTAATGGGGTCACCTACACCATTTCAGTTACTGGGTGGGGTTAATTTTTTTTTTTTTTAAAAAAAGCCCACTGCCTCCCCAGCTGTAAACGCTGGGCCTATGACTTCCACCCCGAGTTCTCCCCTTCTCGTAGAGGTTCATCAGTGCTCCTTAGACTTCCCCTCTCCTCTGCCTGCTTTTGCCATCTACCCCAACTCCTCTTTGGCCTGTCTGCCCTTCACCCCCCATCCCTTGCCAGCACCCTGGGAGCCACCCAAGTCCTTGAAGGCACAACAGTAAGTTCCCACTGTCGTGGGACAAGAGTTACTCCAGTGTTCAGCCCTTCCCTTTGGGCAGACCAAAGCAGCATGATGCGCAACCTTGCAGTGTCAAACACCCTCCCTACTTAATCTGCAATGACATTCAAAGCACATGGAAAGGTGTGTGCATCCCTTCTTCTCCAAAACTGTCTGCCATCACTCCCCCTGAACAGAGACACAGGTTCCTCTGGGAGGGAGCTACATACCCAGTGCTTGCTGTGGGGCAAGCCACAACAGCAAGGCTATGTTAGAAAATACTAGGACCTTTGCATCATGTCTGTGATGCTGAGGACCTGTTCATGCATCAGTGGCACATTCTGGGTTCGTGCCAGCAGAACTGTCACTCCTGAAAGCACGATCCAGGCACTGAGAGGGCTCTCTGATCCAAGAAGAGGAGGAGAGAGGCAGAACCATTACAGAGAAGCAGGAGAAGCCAGGGGCCAACAGAAAACAGGGCGTGTTTTCAAACAGGGAGGAGGATGGGGTCACTGGAACCTGCAGAAAGAGGGTGGTCCAGCAATGACTACCAAGAGCCGAGTACAAACTGGGTCAGTTCAGCCCATGCCAGACACCCACACGTGCCACCAGGTCACAGCTAGGCTTGTCTCACAGCACCTCATCCTGAGCACACCCCTTCGCCCATGGCACCCTGCGACTGCCTTACCTCAGTCTCCCCAGCACCGCTTCCAGCTCTGGGCATCCGACCACCTCCATCCAGACTCCCCAGCCCCAGCACACCGCAAGGAACGGAGCATCCGCTGCCAGCCTCGGCTCCCACCGGAGGGCACTAGCAAGCCACAGGCCGCAGAGATGCCTGCCTCCAGCCAGCTCCACCCCTTTAACACCTCCTGACCCAGGTGTTTCGGGTCAGGATCGGGCCTCTGCCGCTCTTTAACCCCCTCCTGGCCAGTGCGCGGTCAGCAGTTCCCATCACACGCCAGCCTAGCTCTTGTAGTATGGAGAAGGAAAGCAAGGTATCGTTTGATAAATGAAAGCACCTTTATACCCGTAAAATCATGACAATAGTGCTAACCTTACATAAGCCAGGACTCCCCCCATCAGCTCTTTTTTCCCTGTGCCGCAGGTCCCGGTCCGTAAATGCTGCCCAGGATGCCACAGGAGGTACTTAATGAATACCTGCAAGGTGCATAAGGTCTCCTCCTAAAGCCTGAGCATGCCAGGTGTTATTACTGCAGAGCAGGTGTCAAGTGTTTCAGCCTCCCCCAAAATTATTTTCACAAGCTCTTCAATTGCCTGTCACAGGAAGATGCCACGAGGAGACTTAAGTTCTCCGAAAAGAGAGGGAAAGGCACACAGATCAAACACGCTGACAAATGAAACCTGTGACAGCAATTGCTGGATTACAGTTTTTTAAACCTTATGTTTCGCATCTGGTTTGTCATGGCTGTTGTAGGTGGGCTCGGTGCACGGTAAATCAGGATAACAAACCCACATTTACCACGATGCTTTCATCCCCTAGGATCCCAAAGCACATCATTTAATTGCACTCAACCTGCACATAGATTTCATAAATACAGGAATGATGAATTAGCACAGCTGCTGCAGCATTCACATGAGTTACTAAGACACAATCTCCTTGTGCAATCAATCCAGCCTCATGCTTCAGTGTTTTGTCATAAATTGAGGTCAGGAAGAAATGTTCTCCCTACCTGGCATGCAGCGCTGCTAAACTAGCTGAGTACAGGAAGACACTTGAGGGTGTAGTAATCTGTCTTCCCTGTGCAAATCTCGAAATCATTGCAACTATTCATTTGATGGAGCTCCCATGCAGTAGATGAGCACTGATCCTGCACAGGGGTAGGAGAAATGTGATGTAGGGTCGCCAGCAGATATTATCGGGCTCACGTTAGGCAGGAGGAAAGCCTGGCTGATCCCTTTGACCTTAAAACTGGTATCTCATTACTCCCTTTGTCCAGCAAGGGAAACAGAGGACCGAGGTGAGAGTCCCTGCCATGCCCATGACACACAGCGGGCCTGGTCTAGAAGCCCTTCCTTTTCCCATTCCAAACCCTGCTGATCAGTCCCGCCATCGGGCTCACTCTCTGCTTCCTATGCAGAGGGATTCAAATGCTGCTTCTGGAAACTAACCGGCCCAGGAGCCTCCTCGTGGTCAAAGGGTCAGTGGATTCCCCGGGATCTCCTGACCACGTAGCACCAAACTTCCTGTTTATCTCCCACCGAACGCCTCAGAGGCACCACTCGGAGTTAAGCCCTTCTCTGGAGCTTGATACAGTCCTAGCTCTGGCCCAGGAGCAGGCAATTTCAGGCATCCTTGCCGTGTGCTTCCTCATCAGCCTCAATGCAAAATCCCATTCCTGC
>NW_009620716.1:7090-7651 GCF_000690535.1 Cariama cristata | reverse complement strand
AAAACACAGGCCACAGCGGAAGGGGGGGAGGGCAGCCACCGTGAGGAATGGAACCCAGTTATTCCAAGTCACTGATAAAAACAGGATCAAAGAGGGTGGAAATGTTTTAGCAGCAGTAAAAAGCCTGCCCGGACCAAGGCTCTTCTTGGAGAAACGTCCTTTCTGCCCACAGGCCATCGCTTGCTGGGACCTGTGCACATCCAGGGGCCAGTTTCTCATTTTTCTTATTGGTGTAGGTGGGGAAATTAGGATGGGGTTCATTTTGCCTCTGAAGGCAAGCAGCAAGACAGTTTACCCAGGAAACAAGCATGGTAACATGGGCATGTGGTGCAGAACAAGTGCTTTGTCTGCTGCCCCACGCGGGAGCTGAGCTGCTGGGATTCTGCTGTGTCCTATCATGAGCACCTGGGTGTCCCGGGGGACAGAGCAGTCGGGGCTGGGTGGTGATGCGGGTGGGGGACAGCATCTAGCGGGTACACTGCTGAGGCCATGTTCACAGGGCGGGCAGTGCCGCACTGCTGGCTGCCGGAGGT
Source organism: Cariama cristata (assembly GCF_000690535.1). Lineage (NCBI taxonomy): Eukaryota > Metazoa > Chordata > Aves > Cariamiformes > Cariamidae > Cariama > Cariama cristata. The sequence continues at coordinate 7,118 of NW_009620716.1, read as the reverse complement.
CTTCCTCACCTCCCCGCGAGCCCCCGCC
>NW_009620716.1:6496-7079 GCF_000690535.1 Cariama cristata | reverse complement strand
GGTCACTGCCATTGAAACTGGAGGAAGAGAGCGCTGGGCAGCATACCAGCTGCGCCAGGGGTGTGTGGCAGATGAGCACCTTCAGGAGCAGGGGAGGGGACACCAGCAGGTCACCGTCACCCCAGGCTATCCCAACGCCGTGCGTGGGGCAGCCTCTGTGGCAGCACAGGTACTACCAGGGCACTGAGAGGGTAGCACCCTCTTTCTGCCAGCTCCCAGAGTTATCAGCTGCTCCTTGGAGTGCAAGACAAAGAATGACCCCACAAAGCTGCCCCAGCCAGCGCCCATCCTGGCTGCTGAGCTCCAGCTCTGACCCCTCTGCCAGGTGCGGGGTTCTGGCTTTGGCAGGGGAATCTCAGTGACAAGCAGTGAAATCTGCCAAGGGACGCGGTGGCCAGACCCGCCGTTGCACCAGGACCCTGGACTGGGTCCAGGCTGAGTGCAGGAACCTGCTGATCGCCTCTTCTCAGCCAGGCAGACAGCGCTGCAGCGGGCACCGCGGGACCAACTGCAGGAACCAGCCCAGCTTTGGGGTTCAGAGGCAGCTTCGAATTATCGCTTGAGTAAGATGTCAATAACTAAA
>NW_009620716.1:0-5535 GCF_000690535.1 Cariama cristata | reverse complement strand
TCTTCCCCCCCCTGACCCGCGAGCGCTCAGACCAAACCAGGCTGCCGGCAGCCACGGTGCTGCAGGGGCATCGGAGCGGCTGCATCCCAGTGACTCCTGGGAGAGGGAAGGGGCAGGGGCAGGTGAGAGGCTGTCAGACATCTCAGCACTGTGGGAACCTGGTGCCCAGATGCCAGCCCCCAGCCAGCCTCTGCTCTGGCCCTCAGGGAGTCCTGCACGCCCCTGACATCCCGGCAGGGGCCTGACCTGAGTCACAGGCAATGAGTCTGTGTGCAGCCCATCACAGAGTCCTGTGGAGAAGGGAGAATGTGACTTCTGCTCTGGGATGGCAGGGCTGCATCATGGGATGTGTGGGGATGGCCCACCCGAGGGATCCTGGCCGAGACGTGCTCCCTGAAAATGCCTCCCTTGTCTTAAGCGCCTATCCTTGTGCCCCAAGAGATGCTGTCCCTTCCCACATGCAGTCCCTGCTGACTGCCTGCAACAGCAAACTGCTGATAACAGGGTGCAAGGAGCCACAGAAAGAGAAGCCTAAATGTAGTCCTGAGGGGCTGGAGCAAAACACAGGATTAACCCCTGCAGCTTCAAAGCACTGGAAACCACGTGGTTCCACATTGAAGTCAGCAGGGAAACTTTGCACAAGGGTTTTGCTGCTGTGCGCAAGCCGTCAAGGTCAGGCATGTACCGAGCAGGGCTGCCAGCGAGCAGAAGCAGGCGGCTCCTCTGCCCAGCCCCGGCCAGAGCCGAGCTGCAGGGCTGGGCGCAGCAGGAGCTGGACCCACGGCCTTGCTGCCGGTGAAGTGGAGCTGGCGAAACAGGGAGGGTGGAGGAGGAGACGCCTGTGAGCACCAGCAGCGTGGCACGGGGCAGGCTGTGGCTAATAGCCTGCAAGCTGCCAACCACTGCGCCTTATAAAATGCCTCACAGATGTCTGAATATAGGGTGGCAGTCAGGGATGGCACTCTGCAAAACCAGGCTTTACATCCTGGGGAGGGACTGGGATTTGTGAGCAGCTGGTGTATGGATGGCAGCTGAAGTTTAATGAGTTTGGTGGGTCTCAGCCCTGTTTCTACTGGAAAGAGTCCACAGCATTCAAACCACAACTGAGAAGCAAAGGAGGAGCCGTTGGCTGAACCACACCACCTCCAGCAAGGTCCTGTCCACACCGTGCTGAGGCGTGCAGTGCCCAGGGAAGCCTGAATTTCTCAGACTCGATCCTGCAAAGTACTCTCAGGGTAAAAGCAGGATCGTAGAGCCTACATTTCCGTTGCAATGACAGCATGACTTTCACCTTGTGTCCAGAGCTTCAGAGAGGAAAGAGTCTGTACAGCCTCTCTCCTTGCACCAGTGCTGGAGTGGGCTATAGTATCTGAATAATTTACAAAGGCTCTTCATTAAACAGATTTATTTTTGGCAGCTTTGTTGGTCCTTTTAGGAATGAATAGGAAGTTGCTCTGGTCTCATTAGGACGTCCCTATACGAACCCTTCTTGCTGGGGCTGGGGACTGGGACAGCCTATTGCTCCATTAGCAATGCTAAATATAAACTCCCAGTCGCCGGGTGACCAGGCTCCAGTGCCAGTGGCCAGGCGACCTGGAGAGCGAGGACATCCCTAGACATGCACATCACAGGGAATGGGACCGAGGGCAGGATTTTCCCTCCCGCTTCTGCAGACAGGAGATGAGCATGGAGGCACGGCAGATGTCCAGTCCTGCACTGTCTCTGAGCAGGAGACTGCTCCTGCTCTCCAGCCAGACAAGCCCGAAGGCTTGGGCAAGCTCAGGACATGGTGAAAGGCAAAGCTCAGTGTGATCACAGGCCTGAGGGCGCACGGCTGGGGGCAGACTCGGAGGCCAGCAGGCATGCTGCGAGATCACCATGCGTGCCTTACAGCGATGCTAAAGGCAGGCATGGCACCCTTCTCCCTGGAAGGCTGACGCCAAGCAGGGTGCCACGGGAGAGGTGGAAGTGGCTCCTCCAGCCCCCGTGTCCTGGTCACCCCGTCCGGGAGACCCCTTTGTCAGCCTCCCACACCAAGTCGCCCTGCAGTGTCAGGCCCTCAACTAAGTTGTCCACATCAGCAGCCAAGTCCCCGGCTGCCCTCTGTGGCCCCTCCAAAGGGTGGTCCAGCTTCCCTAGGAGCAGACACGCTCCCTGGAAACCCACCAGTAAGCTCAGCCCAACCCTGACCTAGCCCTGGGTGCAGCGAGAGCCTGGCATGACCTTGCTCCTGGCTGAGGTGTTGGGGGAGTGAGGGGGGTCCATCTGCTTCAGCTGCAGCTTTCCAACATTGCTGTAAAACAGCCTCACAGCAGACACGTGTTGGTTCGCTTGGAGAGCTCCTGCACGTGTGCTTAGAGCTCCCTTCCTGCGCTGGAACCAACCTCATTTCCTGAGCCAGGTCTGAGGTGGGCTGTGGGAATCCCCTCCTTTTACCGGGGTGTGTTTAAGGCCGGCTTTTCCATGCACTGTTTTGCTGCCATGCCCAGGCCATATTCACCCCTGCTGACACATGCAGGCCCACACTGCTTGTGCGCCTTAATTCCCCCTTCTTCAGATGCAGATACATTGCCCAGCTGGACACAGGCCCATTAAAGAGTCATTTACTAGGTAGGCACAAGTGAGTTTGTGTTCCCCTGCCTTGGGATTTGCCAAGATTATACCATAAATTAGTGTGTTTCCTGGAAGAAAGTAAGGAGAGAAGAGGGGGAAAAAAAAAAAAAAAGAAGATAAAATGGAATATTTTGTAGCCAACATAAAAGCCAATAAAGGAATATTTCATTTCCCACTTGGAAGGGAGCGACTGCGAGTTGTTGCAAAGAGAGAGGAAGGCAGCACAACACAGCAGAGCTTTCGTGCTTTCACTGTGACCAAGGGAAGACTTGAGATGCACGTTCCTGTAGCCCCCCACTGCGGAGGAGCTGAGCTGGGGCCACAGCTGCCAGCAAGCTGGCAGTGCAGCTGTCCAGCCATTCCGCCCGATGCACGCCTTGAAGAGGCACCACAAACAAGCCCTTTCTGGAGGCCAGGGTCTGAGCTGGGGGACCCGTGGCAGAGCCATGGACAGCGTGTGCTGCTGAGCCAAGGGGAGCTTTGTGCTGGCAGCCCAGGGTCCAAGAAGAGTGCCTCTGCATCGTCTTCTGGGAAGTTCAATCTACTCTCGTAATTATTGTTGTTTAAAGAAGTCCATCAACCACAGGAAGAGCCTAGTCCTGTTTGTATCAAGGACAAATGCTTCACGGCTTTGGCAGTACCATCGTTAGGAATACCTCTTGTTTCAGGTTGCTACGTGGTAACTTTGCTGCTTTATCTCAACTGGAAAAAATTTAATCCAAGTTAAAGAAGGAATTAATATGTAGATGAGCAATGAAGGGGTTAGGTGGAAGGGGAGAGTAGAGATGCTACCTGGCTTGGCAGGCGGCCAGATATTCCCGAGCATCTCACAAAAGTGTGTACATAGCTATGCAAAAAGGCAGCCACCACGGGGTAAAGAACGCGCCTTTGGCCCCGGCTGCCCTGCTTGTCTTACCCGAGGGAACTGATAAGGCAAGACACCCACTCGGGAGATCTCATCTCAAAGTTTGTCCTGCTCTGCATCATGACCAGCTGCTGCAATATCCTGGATGGGAAGACCTTAACAGACAGCAGCCGCTCTGCAGGCTCAGCACACCAGATCATCCTTGAGCACCTCTAACATGGGCAAAGTCTGTAAAATGGGAGAAACAACCTGCCGTGTATTTAGGGGCCATCTCTTCTTATGTGCACATACATGTTGCACAGGGCAGTTGACATTGTGGTTTAGGTCTCTAGCTGCTGCAGGAACACGCATAATCTGTTCTTCCAAACTAGTAGCAAAAGTGAGCCTCCCGACCCACACGTATGCTCAAAGGGTTTTTTCAGCTAAAAAGAGTAACTTCCTAGAACAAGAGGGGAGCCCCGCTGCAAACAAAGCAGGAGTGCTCTGAAGGGTGCAAACCCTGGAGGCAGCAGCCGTGCAGGAGGATCCCAAGCTCCGGGTGCTCCCCTCGGGATGGGCTGGCCCAGCCCAGAATCTTCTCAGTGGCCACACGCATGGGCTCACAGCGATGGGCTTGCAGTGACAGACCTTGCACCAGCACTCCCACTGCAGAGCGCGGGAGAGAGCCCACAGCCCCCGATTTCGAACACATGATTCCAAGTACAGCATCTGCATGCTGCACATTTCTTCTGCGCCTAACATAATCATCTCTATAATAGATACCTAATTCCTATAATGGAGTGGGGACTATTACCTGCAAGGCCAGTCTGTTCTGTGCTATGGGCCAGGAATGGTAAAGCTCTCAACCCAGGCACTGCATATCTGAATCATCGCGTAGCTGAGGGCCAAACCCTTCTGCATCCCATTGTCCCTTCCTTCCCCCCCACGGACAGCAAGGTCACCAGCCTGGCAGGGAACACAAGACCCACTCCAGTCTTGCTCCAGTGGCTCCCACTGGAGGTAGAGCTCACCAGAGAGGCAGACCTTAGCCTTGCAAGGGGACAGCAGTGACCTAGTCTGGTCTCCTGCACATACCAGTTACAAACCGCATCTCAGTGCCCTCGTGCAAAGCCCAAGCTAGGGTGGCTCAGTTTCTCCACGTGTAAAAAGAGGATGCTGACCAGCTGGGGGGAGACTGTCTACCCTGTTTTCCACCCCTTATTCTGCAGGGACACAAAGCCTGCCTGCACTATTAATAATCCTTGGCATGAAGCTGTCACAGTTTTCACTAATATGGAGATGTCGAAGTGAAAAAGCTACTGCACAATTTGCAGGAGGTGTCACAATAACTCAGCTGCTACATTGTTCTCTTTAAAAATAAATACCACAACAGCCCAGCCCGCATTGCTGGAGTCATGACGTGTAGGGTTTTATTTTTAATCAGAAAACGTACTGATTTTTAAAGATAGACAGAGAGCCGCATCTGAAATTGATGAAAGCTGCCTGTGTGCTCACACACGCCAACCGTATTCCTGCCTGTTATTCTCAGGCTGGCTTCCAAGGACCTGATCCCGCCTCAGCTCAGGCACATTTGTGTATGTGGCTTGCAAGGGGCCCCATAGCCACAAAGTCCTTCCAGCAGTAAAGTCTGTGGCTAAATTCCCCACCTCTCTGCTCTCTGTCGGGATGCAACCGACCCCCCAGGACACAGACTGCAGGAGCTGCTCCTCAGGCAGCAGGTTTAAGACAAAAGTTTGCATCCATAGCAGAATTTTCCATTGTTTGTAGATGGGAGGTTTGTCTGGGGCCAGTTGCAGGTGAGTTCCCTTGCCTTTGCTTTCCCTTGTGCTCAGCAAAGGCAGCGTTGAAATAAAGCAAAACAAACTCCTGTGTAAACAAACCCTGTTCTCCCGCTTGGGGAAGGATGTGAAAACGAGCTGCATCTGATGGCGTTCCCTGCATTGCCAGCACGGTTCAGATCCCGTGGTGTCACATCAAGTGAAAGATCCTGTAAGAAACTGGAGTGGTGGCTTCATTAACAGCAAAGCTTCTCCTTCCCTCTAATACCATGTAATAAA
>NW_009620715.1:0-1588 GCF_000690535.1 Cariama cristata | reverse complement strand
AAAAATGGATGTGCTGTCTTTTTTGGTTGACTTGTTTTGACTTGGGGCAATGCAATCTGAATCCGGGTTTTCTGGGGTGTGAAGAGGGGAGGCGTTAGGAGATAAAACTCCACCTGTAAATTACTATCAAGTCCACCCGGCAGCAGTTCCACTACTTGGGATACATGTAAAGAATGGGTTTCCAGCTTTCGTGTTTGTTGACCCAGACTGCTCATCACCTGAGGACAGAACAGAAGGCCTCATCTCAGGCCCTCGCTGAGCAGTATTCTGCTTCCAAAGAAATCACAGCTCCAAGTCTCCCTCTGATACTTACTCCTTTATGAACCAAGTAGAGAGCCAGATCAGAAGACAGGATCTCAGGGCTCAGCGCCTTCTCCATGTTCTCCTTGTTGATCTGCAGAAAGCAGGAGACATTATCATCAGATCCTCCCTGGGGACACATTAGCTGACACTGGGGGCCATAAGGAGCAGTATGGGTGAGGCACAGAAGAGCCTTCATCTTAGGACCAGTCTAGAGTTCTTTTACATGTGTTACTCACAGAATGTGCACCCCAACCATGTCCAAAGGTGAGAGGCTGAAGCCTTACCTGGAGGGTAGAAATCACTCCAGTGGCAACCTGGAGCACAGCATTCAGAGTGTCCACAACATCAAAGACGGCCTCCTTGTCCTCCTGCGTCAGACCAGGGATGGAAATTGCTGTAAGTCCACCTGATGCAGCCCAGAAGGCCAACAGCCTGAGCAGCCCAGCCAGCAGAGCAGGCATGTCATCCCAGGGGCTCCTGCTATGGCTGGGGTGTCAACCGCAGCACGCCGTGCCTCAGCCCCTTTCTCAGCACCCTGCACGCAAGCAGCGTCTGTGCAGGGCAAGGTAGTGGCAAGACTGCTCAAGCGCAGAAGACAGTTGTGTCTGCTCAGAGACACGGTGTGAAAACTAACATCTGTTTTACCTGCAGGTCCTTGTTGTAGGTGCTTGGGAGTCCTTTGAGAACCATGAGAATGGCAGCCAACTGCGGAGAGAAACAGGTGAGGCAGTTAGTTCTAGGAAGAGAAGCACATTGCCCCAGCAGAGGTTAAGAGCCTAGACTGGGCACATTTCTTTACACAGAGGCAAGGAGGAAGAAGATTCTTTAGCCCAGGCATGAGTAGTTTCCCCATCCCACTTCTGTCTTTAGCAGTCTCACCCGTCCAAACACTCGTCCAGCTTTGCTGCGGATCAGTTCCAGACTATCGGGGTTCTTCTTCTGAGGCATCACGCTGCTGCCAGTGCTGAAAGAAAGGTGTGTGGAGTGTAACAGTGAGCAAGACCCCAGTCCCTACAGACACAGGCTGACAGGTCATGCAACATACTGACCCAGCCCTCCAAAAGCAACATGTAAGTGTCCCCTCCCCAGACACATTTCTAGGCTCTAGGAAAGCAGTGAACTAAGTATGCTGAGTTTCTCATGTTTCCTATAGCAAAGCCTGTGGTTTTGCAGTCTTTTCTGGAGCTACCACACAGTCCTAACTCTCAAAGAGGAAGCAAAAAGAACGCTTTCCCCCCAGCAGCTCCATAGGTGGTATCAGCAGGGCAGCCTAAGTGTGGCTGTG
>NW_009620714.1:6876-8531 GCF_000690535.1 Cariama cristata | reverse complement strand
CCCACGGGGTGCGGGCGGCCCTTCTCCAACACCCCCTTTCCCTAAACCCGATAGCAGCCGGCAGCTGTTAATGAAATAAGCAGCCACTTTACAGCAGCTCTTGCACCATGTGCGAAAATTATTAGTTGCAAGGTTTTGCTGGAAAACGAAGGAAAAGGAGTGGGGCGGATGAGGGATGCACGAAGTTATTTGCTCCGCAGCCTCGTCCCCACACCGGCATGAATATCCCGCTCGGCTTCCCCCTGCAAATGCTCCTGCCCACTCCCAGCAGCGAGGAATCTGCAGGTGAAGGGGAAAAAAAACCCTCTCGGTCTGTGAATTCACTGTAAAAGTATGTGGGATTTAGTAATACTGCATTAGCACTGCTTCGGTCATTGCTAAATAGCTGAGGGAAATAAATAGTGTCCGGTGTCCATCGGATTAGGTATTGTCTGGGATGTTTTCTGCGGGGAGGAAAAATAATCCTGGGCTGAGTGTGGCCCGTCGGATGGGGAGTGATGCCCCGACCCCTGCCCTCTCCTACCCGCATCTGCCCGCCACTGGGGTCTGGAGAGAAACCACTGAGGAGTGGGTTTCACCTGTTTTTTCAGAAGCAAGATTATTTTTTTTAAATTGTCACTGTTTGGAAGAATTTGGTTTTCCAGCCAGGATATAAAAATACACTTTTTTTTTTCTCCAGACTCCCAGAGGGTCGGGGGACGGGGCTTGTTCTTTCTCATTCCTCCTTCAGTGGCCAAAGATGAGGAAAGGGATGAGACGTATGAGAAAGCACGGAGCCCGGTCCCCGGCGATGCTGCCCGCCCCGGGCCGGGGGCACTGGCCAGATCCCCACTGCATTTCTGTGCTTTCCAGCTACTTTTTGCTTACGGCATCGCCTCACTGCTGGGATTCAGCCCCGGGAGCGGCCGCTTCTGCATTTTCCCTGCGGGAAGGGCAGCAGCATCCTTTCCTCAGACCTGGTCTCCCTGAGACAACATCTTAAAATCTCCCTGCTCTGCCTGAAAACCATAACCTGAAGCAGAAGGGAAATTCCCAGTCCTCGCTTTGCATCTTGCAAGCACATGCGAAGGAGGGATGCGGTCCCAGACTGGTACCCAGACCAGCGCAGCAGGGATGGGCTCGGACCCCGAGTGCTTTACCACCTCATGCAACACCGGCAAAAGGAAAATATGTGCAAGATGCCATCCTTCAGCCCTCTGAAATATCCCCTGCTAATTTTTTCGAGTGATGAAAGAAAAATACACCAGCAGGAGGAAGGGGATTTTATCGCTCGGCGTGTCCCTGGAGGAAACGTGCCTCCCGTGCAAACAGAGCCGGGGCTTGTCTGGGCAATGAATATTGGCATTATTCAACCGTGCTCGCTCGCGGATGGTGCCTGGTGAAAAAGAAAAGAAGAAAAAAAAACAAAGGCAGAAGAAATAGCACGGAGCCTCTCGGTGGGTTTTCTCCACCTCGGTGTCACCTGGCTCGTGCCCTCTCCTGCCGGGGCTGGGGCACAGGGATGTGTCCCCACAGCTGCCACCCAGCAGCTGGATCAGCGGGAAGGGCTGCCTGTGCCTGGAAAGCCATCGGCAAAATGCTTTTCATTACTCGCCCTTTGAAGTTGCAGGCATGTGCCAGACTCGTGGTCGGCACCTGCAAACAAACCTGACCCG
>NW_009620714.1:1093-6845 GCF_000690535.1 Cariama cristata | reverse complement strand
CCAACCCGGCCCCGAGCAGCCGCCCAGCTTTGATGTTTCGTGGGTGCGGGGGGGTCGTCCTGGCACCCACGGGCTGCTGTCACCCTCCTGGAGAGGGGCCGGAGGGGACCAGACACCCAGGAGAGATGATGGAAAATGCAACTGGAGTTTGGTCCAGCTCCTCTTCGTCCCACAAACCAAGGATGCGCCAGCGGAGCATGCAGATCCATCCCGCTTTTCTATCCCTGATGCTTTGACACCTCCACATCACGTTGGCAGGCAGAGGAGGACCAAGCTGCTCACCCTCCCGGGCGCTGCCCACGGCTGGGCCGGCCCCCTGCTCCCCGGCGGGGGCTGCTGGGGCCACGTAACCCACCCGACTGCGACCAGCATCTTTACGAAGCGGCCGATTGAAGTTCGCCATGAATGTCCTTCTGTTCACCAGCCTTTTTATAGCTCCGCGCGTTTTTCTTGGCCCCGAGCGTTTCTGCTCCCGTTGAGAACAGAGAGCATCTCTCAGTGCCGGCGTCCACAGCCAGCCGGGGCGGGAGGGGGCTGCACTGGGGCAGCTTACTTTTTTGGGGTCCTGCTGCCCAAAATGCCGTGTTCCCACCGTGCCTGTGCCCTGAAACTGGGGCAACCGGTACATTTTGTAGCTCAGACATGACAGAGCTCAGGGACCGTCCTGGCGAGGAGCTGTGGTGATGCTGGAGTCTCAGCATCAAGCCGTTTCCAAAACCCCTGACCTCACGCTGCGGTTTCCTGCATGGCACATCCCTCCCGCCTCCCCAGGGCCCTGAATCCCGGGGAAATGCCGTGCAAGGTGCTAGAGGCGATGGCAAGCTTGGCTTTGGGCAGCAGCTGCAGCCGGAGGAAGCCAAACCAGGTCGTTCTCCATCAAAACCACGACAGCCCACTCCCACCTCCTGTGGGTGCAGCTCCCCGTGGTGATGTGGTACCCACGGGTGCATCCCAACCCCACAGCTGGGAGAGGGAAGGGGGAAAGGGGGGAAACCCCCAAATTCCCAAGCGCTTTCCCTGCTTTCTGGGATGCAATTCCCTCTTCATAGGTGCTCCCCTTCCCCCTGGCACATGAGCCATCTGCTTCCCCGCCGGCGTGGGGAGGATGGCAAGGCGCTGATGTGGGGAAATGCTCCGGAGCAGCCTCGAGCCAAGGGCTGGGCAGCAAGGGCCTGCTCCCCGCTGGGTCGTCTGAGGCCATCAGTTACGGAAAGGAGTAAATAGGCGGTAAATTAAGGGGATGGTATTAAACTCCTCTCTTGCTGCAGGGGCTGGTAGGGTCCCCGCTCTCTGGCAGTGATGAGGAGGGATTTTGCGGCAGCCTCTGTGCCGTAGCTGTGGGTTGAGGACTGCTGCACAATGCCGGCTGCAAGTGCTGGGGCTCCCGCGGGAGGGGACGGAGCCGGCATCTCTCCCGAGAGCGACAGGGATTTTGCAGGGATGTCACGGGTGCATGTGTGAGATCACGGGTGATGCAAGCCAGTGGTGCCAACTCATGGGGGCTGGATGAGGGGGGATACCCACGGCATTGCAGTCGGAGGTCCCGGTGCCCCAGGCTGGCATATTTGGGTTGGCAGAGGGAAGGTGCGCTGGGAGATGGTGCCAGGGGACACGGACAGCACCCATGGGTCACCCCAGTCACCACCCCACCGGGGACCAGCCAAATCTGCCTATCCCGGTGAGAGGTGCGCTAGTCTGGGGTTAAAGCAAACCTTGCATGGACGTGGTCTCAGGGTCTTGCGCAGGCTGCGGGATGTTTTCCAGCAAAGCCGTGCGTGGGGCTGCTCCCCCCTGAGCCCTGGGTGTAATCGGAGCTGTCCCCCACCAAGCAAGCGTTTGTATTCGGAGCATTTTCTAAATGTTTTGCATTTGGGAGACACGGGAGGAATGTCTGCTGGGGAGGGCAAACAGCCCGTGAACCGGCGAGATGCTGAGCTTCGGGGACCTGAGCCCCTTCGCCAGGGCTGTCCCCGCTCAAGTCCCCCTTCAAACCCTGCAGCTTTCCTGGTGCAAAAAAGAGATTTTTTTTTTCCAGTGAGAAGAGAACGCACCATTTCTCCCAACACCTTCCCGCTGCGCTATCCGACAGGGATCGGTGTCCCACGGAGCATCTCCTGCCCTCCACCCCGCACCCTGAAATTGCAGCCAAACGTTATTTGGGAGAAGGCGGCTGCCGGAGCGGCATCGCTGGTTCTCACCAGCCCCAGCCTTCTCCTCCCCAAACTCCCTGTCCAAAGTTGGCACCGCGCCGGGCGGCTGCTTCCAGACACCTTTGCTTCCCTCTGCAGGAAATCTCCATAAAGTGCATGTTGGCCTTTATCCATCGCTTTTTATCCCAAAACCTGGACCCCACCGGGGATGGAGCTGCTGCCGGGGGGACGCCAAGTTCATGTCTGCACGACGTGGCCTGCCAGAGCCACTGGCTACTTTTATCTCCATCACTTGACTATTATACTTAATCAGGAAGGGGGGATATTATTTTTTTCTTTTTTAAATCCACTTTTCTTTTATACAGAGCAAATTATAATCACTTTTAATTGAAAAAAAAAAAAAAAAAAAGCTGATAATATTCTGAACCAAATTTCTGGAAGAGAATAATTAACAGTGCAATAAATCCCCAAAGGAAATGCTCATTAATCTTGTCTTTCAGAAGCAAATTTCAGAAGAGAGCTTATTTAAAACATTGCTAATAATTATAGGAAAGTTGACAGCTTAAAAGCCCCCAAATCTAGCAGCAGTCTCCTTCGATCAGATCCTGCCATAACTAGTTCAGGCTGGACGGGAGCATCTCTGCGGGCTGGGTTTGGTACCACGCGGGATGGGTGGCACTGCCCGGGATGGTGCCCGGAGGGGGATTGCGTGGGATGAGGGGTCTGCGTGACCAGGGATGGGCTTGGGAGGGCTCTGGCTGCGGGACATCCCTCCTGCCTGAGCTCGGGGAGAAGCCCGGGGTGGGGATGGCTGAATCCTCTGAACCAGCGTGGTGGGTGCGCTCGGAGCATCCGTGCTGGGGCTGCTGGTCCGTGCCGTGATTGATGCTCCTTGTGCCACCCATGGGCTTTGTCCTGCCCGTGGGCCGGCTGAGCCCAGCGTGAAATGCCGAAACGTGGCTGTGTCTGGGTCTCGGGGGCCATCGCAGCCTTTAAACCAGAGCAGTTTGGGGAGGGATAATGGGATTTCACTGCTCTCGCAGAGACCAGCCTCCGCCAGGGAGGTGGCCGTGCGTCAGTCTGTCTGCTGGGGCTCGGCAAGACCAGGGGCACTGGGGATCCCTGTCAGCAGCAGGATGAGACCTGCAGGGAAGTGGCCTTCCTCGGTCACTCACCCAGGGATGAGGGGCTCACGGCACCCCGATGGGTGAGGACCGGGTTCGTGCGCTCGCTGACGTGCCCCCAGCCGACCCCAATCGAAGCCTGTGACTGCGTTAATTGCAATGAGCCAATTAATTTAACTCGGCCACACGTGTGTGTGTGTGTGTCTGCCCAAAGGCACAACTGGCCAAATGACCATGGGGCAGATTCTGATCTGCCGTGGTCTCTTCCCCCATCCCCAAGCAGCCGCTCTGGCAGCCGTGCTGCCGAGTGCAGGGGAGGAGAAGGATGCCAAAAGGACAAGGAGCTAAATGAGGCTTGGGTGAAAATACCGGGGATGTGCTCATCGCTCTCAGGTTTCCTGTCCCCGTTTGACCAGGGCTGGGAGCGGGAGCGGAGGGGGAAGCAGCTTGGAGCAGACCCAGTCTCCGTCGAGAGGAAGGAAACGTGATATTGCCCTGGGAATGGTGTCATTGCTTTTGCTTTTTCTCTTTTTTCTTCTTTTTTTGAGGGTCACAGAAGGCTAAGAGGGAAATATTGCAGGGTCCTATCCCGGGAATGCCCAAGGGGGATACGGTGATGTGGGACACCGGCGTGCTGTGCCGTGCCGGTGCCCGAGGGGCTCAGCAGGGGCTGGGGATGGTCAAGGTGCTGCTGGGCTCCTCTTCCCCAAAATCCATCCCTTATCCACATCTCCGGCAGTGCACAGTGTCGTTTCTCCCCTTCTTCTACCAGCTCCCCTTCAGCGTCCCATGCGCAGGGGTGTCGATGGACAAATTTTTGTTAAACTTAAAACAAAAACGAGCCAGAGAGAGGAAAATCCTCCCTTTTGCCTTATGCAAATTCACTCCGCTTTGATAACGAACCTGCCCAGGTCACGCAGACCTGCGGAGATGGCGAGATTTCATCGCAGCAATATTTAATACCTCTCCAAGGCCCCAATGAAAGAGAGCACTTAATCCCACACTTAATTTCATTTCTGTGCCTTAAAATACTGAGCGATGCGCTCGTCTCGAAGCGAGGACCTGGGCCCACTCAGGCACGCCGCGATTCTCCGAATAAGCAGGACAACAGCCAAATTTTGGCAAAAACTCGAGCACGGGCTGTGGTGCATCCCACTCTGCGTGTCTGCACCCCGGCAGGATGCGGGCCGGTTGCCGTGGCACCCACGGGGTGATGTGGGGAGTGCTGGTACCCAGAGCCCTTCGCCTCCCCCAGCGCCAATCCTTCCAGTCTTCTGCTTTTATCACTCAAAATGGAGTCTAAGGAGTTAATTTTGATTTTTGAATTTTTTTTGCCGTGCTCCTCTGCCCCGTACCACCCTGCCCCAGGCAGGTCCTGCCACGTCGGGGACCCCGGGGGTTCCTGCGGTCCCCTCCCGCCTGCTCTTTGTCATCCGGAGCCATCATTTTCATTAGGCAGCTGCTCTGTACCTCGCGTGCCTTTTATCTGCGTTCTGTTAAATGATCTCAAATATGTGATATGATAAAGACAAACAAACACCCGTTCAATTTAGTTCACCCTAATGCCAGACTCTACTTTTACCGAAGTAATTAAGATTAATGCAGTTGATAATTTAGGAAGTATTCTTAAATGTACGCTTCTGGCAGCATCTAACATGTAATTTTACCTTAGAAGATTTATCAGGGCACTTAGGTAACAGATAGTTCCTTAGCAAACAGCAGCATTTAGAAGGAAAATGAAAGATTAATATTTCTTAAATAAATGTCAAAATAAGTCATTCTTTATTTCAGCCCTACAAAGCTGTTGCTGTCAGGCCCGGCCCCTCTGCTGATTCCCGGGGGAGATTAAACCCACCGCAGTCTCGGGGCTCGGCGAGCGGGAGGGGAGGAGGTCTCACATGTCCGATGCCTCCGTTTTTTTAGGGAAGCAGACGCTTTGAAGGGCTCCGCTCGCCCGTGCCAAAACTCACCAGAACCAGACCAGCCCCTTGCTTTGGGGGGAGTGGGGGGGTGGGAGCTGACCCTGACCTTGCCAGCAGCCCCGGGGCTGGAGCGGGGACAGGAGGATGCAGGTCCTGGCTCTGCCGTCGAGGATGCGTGGCTCCAGCCTGGATTTCCCTGGGGTAACTCCAACCCGGCAGCTCCCAGCACATCCCAGCTGCCTTTCCCGCTCCGCGATGGGCGAGATGAAGCTGAGCTAAACCTGGGGAGAGCCTCACCGCTCTCTATCACCAGCCGTCTTATTTCCTTTGGAAAAGACTCAGATGCTGTTGGCCGCGGATGGGGATGGGACCGGAGCAAGTGTCCGCAGCTGATTGACACCCAGCTCCCGCAACTGCCCAACCAGGGAATTACGGGATTTGCTTTGCCAGGTCACCCTGAGCCATCCGTCCCTTTTCACGCAGCTGTCGGATCGGGGTGACCTCCAGCCGGGGCTGGGCCGTATCTCACGGCTTTTCCTCTCCCCCCCCCCCCACC
>NW_009620714.1:0-1012 GCF_000690535.1 Cariama cristata | reverse complement strand
GGGAGAGACCCCGGGCACGGCACCGAGACGCCGGCTTGCAGCACCCCCAGATCTCGCGGGGTGCCCAGGGAGCTGCCAGGCTCGGCCGTGCCCACCCAGGGACCTGCCCTCCTCTGTTAATTGGCATTATAAGCCGAGGCAGGATTAGGACTGTTTGCAAAATCTGGATCCTGAGCAAAAGTGGGATTCTCACCAGCTGGGAAATTCAAAGCTGTTTGGATCCAGAAAATCAATTTTGGATCATCGCGAGCAAGAAACAAACTTTCTGAATAACCTTCCAGCTTCTCCTCCGGCCAGAAAAATCTGCTGGAAACAACCTCTTGCCCCGACACAGCCAGACCGGACCATCCAGGACCGTGTGTGTGTGTGTGTGTGTGTGCCCACACCCGCAGCATCTTTCCCAGCCCTTACAAGGTCCTTTTCAAGCTGTCGGCACCGGGGCTCAGCTCCTTCCCACTGCGGTTTCTGCCCAAGGGATGCTCCAGCTTCCCCCCAGCCTTTCTCAGAAAGAGCCTCTGTCCATCCCCAAACCTTCCCCTGTGGGCCTGGGCAGTGCCCGGGCACGGGGCCAGCCCTGCTCCCCAGTCCCAGCCTCCCTCCTCGGGGACAAGCAGGGACCAGGGCTGGCAAGGGATGTGTCACATCCCTCCTGGGGAGATGCTCCTGCCTGCTGCATCCTGCCCGGGGAAGGAACCAGCCCCCGCATCCCGCTTTTCTCTTTATTTAACTGGGAATTTGGTTAATGTCAGAACGGGGTTTGATGTGTCTGGATATGACCCCTGCGCTCTTGGGGAGCACCAAACATGGGTTAACTCCAGGCTGGACCTGAGGCTGGCAGGGAGGTAACAGTGATCCCTTAAAATCCTACTCCCCCTTCTCCTAAATTTGGGAAAAAGCACCCTTTTCCCAACTCACTCCGAAGGTGCAATGTAGGCACGTGCTGTGTCAGGAGTGTGGCCTGATCCGGCGCGGTACAGGATGGAGATGGGCAGGAGGTGGGCTGCTCCTCCAC
>NW_009620713.1:0-219 GCF_000690535.1 Cariama cristata | reverse complement strand
CAACTTAAGGCCTCGCAGTCCAGTTCTCTCCTGGCTGTACGGTTAATTCTGCATTCTTTTTAATTCTCCCATCTTTCTCATCTGGACAAAAAACTCTCTCAGTAACAGGTTAACATCAGCCGAGGATGGATTAGATCCCAAACAAATATCAGAAAATAATGATGCACGTTGACCCACATCTTCCCTTAACCTGGGCGCTTTCTTTCCCCATGCAAACAA
>NW_009620712.1:0-13240 GCF_000690535.1 Cariama cristata | reverse complement strand
TCGTGCCTTCCCGAATTGTTTTCCAGTCTAATGGCTGCCACCGTCGTCTGCCTTGATTGTCCACTACTACAGGATATGCCTGAACGAAGCAGGAAGCATAACCCTCTCAACTACTGCATTTTCAATTACCCCTCTCCATCTCTGTCCCATTGAGAAGTCAGGATCAATAGGCGGTGGAGGTGCCACGGAAGCCGCTTTTCCAGCATTTATATGTCCTTTTCCAGCACCTCTTCCTGCATTCCTACCATCTCCACCAAAATTCTGCTCAATTCGTCGGTTCGGTTCCCGTAGTTCATCCTCAACCCTCTGCAGGAAGGATGAGGCATCAATTTCAGGAAAATGTACCTGCAGATATTCTTTAGCACTCAAAGGAGTTTGCAAGCCGTCCTGAACGCGTGTTTTTATCCACGACAGAACCTGCCATTTCCTTTCATCATATTGCTCTCGGGAGGGTGATGAGGGGCCCGTAGGTACGGGTACACCTTCCTGAATCTGAGTGTTGTCATTCGTTAGTGGAAAGGAATTTGCTAACCGATTTAAGAGTATTCTTAATGGTTTATGATGCTTTTTGATGTAATAAAACAGCCTTCCTATTTTTTCCTGATTTATACTCTATACGCTTCATTTCTTTTAGCAAAGCTTGCATGGTTTCATTTTTGCTTTCTGAGCTCTGAAGCAAGGGATTCATCTCGCAGGTCAGAGTAGCCCACCGCTTCATCGCAATCCATATCCTCTGGAAGGGGCACACTCTCAGGACCAGCCTTTTGTGGAGTCCCTTCCTCCTCTGGTGTAAGCGGTGCAGTTGGAATTATATAATTTCCCCCACTCCAGAAATTTTTCTCTTCAACGGGAAATGCTGCGACACTCAGCCCGGAGGCAGAGCTCACATGAGCAGCAAGTGCCTCCTTCAGTGACTTTGCCACCTCTGCCTCAGAGGTGATTTTCGTCACTATTTCATTACAAGTCTTCCAAGTGGGTGCTAAACGGGTGGCCGTCTTCTCGCCAGCACTCACAGAGTCCCATAATTCTTTCCCCAGGTGTTGCCAAACTTCGACAGAGAACACCTGGCCAGAGTCTGTAAAAAACCCGTGTTGGCGACCCCAGTCCAACACGTCCTCCAAGCCTTTATGACTTAAATCTATTTCAGCCTTTCGGCTAATCCAAGAAGTATTTTATAATAGCTGATTCCGCCGTGGATGTCGCATTCCCCATGCTGCCGCATCACGTAAGCTTACGATTTCCGTCTCTCTCGGGCGCTCGGTACCTTTTCCCGGCCGGCAGCACTCCCTTGCCCTTTTTTTTTCAGTCGTGTCCCTCCTGTTCCTTAGCAGATCACGTCGGGGTCACCAGTTGTGGGGTTCTCCCTTCATGCGAGGCACGGACGACTCAGCACACCAATATGATGATCAGAGAAGTCATTTATTATGTTCAAAGCTGCATCTTATATTATGTTTTCTACTTCCGTACACTCGCTTGCTCAAGCTCTAATTGGTTACATGTACTGTCCACACGACTATCACGCTTCTTAGAAAGGATTTGGATAGGTGCTTATGCTATGCATAGCCTCTACGTAAATTAGACACAAGTTCTTTGTTTAACACACAAGCTCCCTGTCTCACCCTGCTCCCATGGCCTTGTTTCTCAAGCTTATCTATCTTCTGCCCCACAAGCTTGCCTCCCTGCATAACTCTCTGCACTTTCCCACATCTTATCACATTCTCAAAATACCCTCCAGCTCATTGCTAACATAAAATGACCCTACAATGCGGTTAAAATCTCCCTCAACCGCTTTCACTGCTTTTTTGTTTTCTTTGTGGATAACAAAAGGTTTAAACTTCTGGAGTTTTTTTTAGATGTGGGTGTTTGTTGAAGGACATTTGGGTGTCTCTGAACGGCCAGACTTTCACTATTCAGTACTGTACAGTGGGTCATATAAATAAATACCTTTGACCCTCCTGACTCATTTGTTAACAGGCTTAAAGCTTCCAACTCATACAGCATGCCACTATCATCTCTCTATCCCCCACAGATGACTCTATAAACACTGTGCCATTGTTTCATCTTTATTTTCTTCTTCCCAGTGCTTTTCCTCTCACTGCTTAGCTGCCATTCCTTGGGTTACCCTCCCATCCTTACTGACTTAGGAGCCTCAACCACCTCTGCTCTCCCCAGGAAAGAGCTATTCTTACCCTGATGTTCTTTACTGAAATGAAAGGCAGTCCTTTATGCTAAAACTCAGAGTCTTTACTTTTGGTTACATAAACCTGAGAAATCACAGTTCTTCCAATAACAATGAGATAAGTCCCGAGTGCCTTTTTATAGCTCAGATCATTCATACTCTTGTCTTCAAGATTCTGGCCTACAGCTGTAGTATAATTTGTTACTCTATTGCAGCTCACCCCTCCCTTCTGGCCTCAGCAGCCACTGCAGCATCTCCATTTCTTCCCACAACATCACTCTGCATTGTCTTCTGTGTAGCCACTTTCCCTGGAAAGACTATGTATGCCAGGCTCCCAGGCATCCATCCTCTTCCAATTTATTATTCCTTCCTAATATCACAGATTCTAGCCAATATAGAGCCACAATACTTCACCCAGTATTGAAACCGCAGAACATAAATAAGTCAGAAGAAAACATCCTCCCATCACAAATAAAACTTGGCAGTGTAATAGTTCACCTAACAAGACTGTGGAATCTCTGTTGTTGGACACATCAGAAAAGTCATGGCAGGGACATCTGGCAGAAACGAGTTACCTGCAGTGATTATGTTCTGGGAGAACAGATGTTCTGCCTGATCTGTTGAGGTCCTTCCCAGATGTAGTTCCTGATTCTGTAATAAAAGCAGCAACATCTGACTCCACGTATAACCAGATAAGCCTACCCTGAGTTCTGTTCAAGCATCCACTTAAAATTTGTGGTCAAATTACACTGAAGCCAGGCTCTTCATAATTGTTTAACGTTGCCACCATTGCAGGCCCCCCTATGGCCCCATTGCAGCTTGCCCTTTTTATATCAGCCTTTTCCCAGATCCCTTCCCCTGCTTCTTAGTGTGTGCTCTGACTGCCAACATGTCAAGAGAAATAGCTTATGTGGAGTATTTGCCATACTACTTGTAATGGAAGATGTTCCTTTCAAGTCAGTGAGACAATTCAGGGTAGTAAAGTTCAGGACACCCATGTCTGTAAAATATTAGTGTAATAACAATGCAGATTTGAGGGACTGTGGAGACTCACATTCAGATAGCTGTAATAGGGGCTTACAAATCACCTACACTGAAGTTAAATTTTTGATGACTAAGATGACTAAAAGGGCACTGAAGTTTTGCAGTTTCACAAATTAAAAATAGGGTCCTGTAGTAAAAAATAATTTTCATTGTCATATAAAATACATTTGGTATCACTCAGAATCCTCAGGAAAATTCCAGATACAGTTTGTGAAATTAAAAAGAAGGGATGCTAAACAAAGGCACCAGACGGGGAGTCTCCTGTTATTAATGAGGTCACCAGTGAAACATACATTCCCAGAAGGAAATGATCAGTATCTCACTGGAGCAAAGGTAAACAAGAGATGAGGCAACAGAAATTTTTGATTCAAGACATTGAACTCCTCTGACATACCCAATAAAATCAGAATACATTGCAGCTGATTTGAATTAGTTGCAACAGGTGAAGATCTTCAGTAGATCTATTTCTGTCAGCAGACATATTCAAAACTTTGGCTGAAAATGACCAAAAGACAGAAGAGATTAAAGTCTTCAAGTCTTATAGAAAATAGGAAGCCACTAAAAGAATGCAGTTGTTAATTACAGAAGAACCAGTGATATTTTAAATAAACAGAAATAGAGTGACTAATGCATAAATTAGTTTTCTGTGCTAGTAAACAAACAAGGGATTACCAAGCAAAAGAAACAAGGTCATCTTTCAGTGTTCAGCAAATAGAAAATAACATAATCATTAAGAAGACAAAGTTTATACTACTAAAAAGGATTCTATAAACAGTGTAAAGAAAAAAGAATAGAATTTAACAGCTACTGAGAGTATCAATTCACAATGTTTAAAGAACAGCACATTTTCCCCCAAACAATATTTGTCTAATAAAAGACATCTCTCCCTTATTTTAACACTGTTAGTCTCATTTTTTTTATAACTATGGTTACGACAACCTGAATATCTCCAAGACCAGTAAACATACAGAACATAGCTTTGATACAATTAAACAGAAAGGCTTTGCCACAGTATGACAAGAAGACATTACTAACAGGAACCTGAATTAACAACTTAGAATTCTTTAGATCTTGCATCAACAGCAAAGGATGTTAAGATGTATTTTTCATATGATGCAATTCTAGGAATAAAGACTGGCTGGAAAAGGTGTACTGGCTGGTAATTAATGACAAGCACATGAGAAATCATAATAAAAACTATTCCTATGGATGACAAGCTTCTCTGCCAAAGAAAACAAGACCACACACTTAAAGCAAATATACAATACCATCATAAAAACTGATTTGTCTTATGTATGCTATATTATGTTAAAACCAAATAGGTGATTGTTAAATATATGATAATAGCTTACAGTGTCATTACATTTCATTTCAGTAATGTTATGTATGGAGCAAATTTGTTGACAGGTGCTGAAAGTAAACCTTGGTAATATGAGAAGCAGAGCCTGAGCTAGAAGCACTGAAGTGCCAGTCTCAGAGTATGCTGGGTATGCTACTCAAGCTTGGTCTTCTGAGAAAATAAGGCTTACACAATCACCACCCACCCGTCTGCATCCCTGCCACTCCACACCTAATAATATTTGAACGTGCTGGCCAATTTTTGCCCTGAATTGCAAAATAATTCAGGTTGGATGAGTCCAACTGCTGAAGTATCCAAAGGTAAATTAATTTTAAGAATCATAGAATCATAGAATCATTATGGTTGGAAGAGACCTCTTCCATAAGTCCAACCATATACCCGATGCCACCATGCTCGCTAAACCCACTAAACCATGTCTTGAAACACCACATCTAAACATTTTTTGAACACCTCCAGGGATGGTGAGTCCACCACCTCCCTGGGGAGCCCGTTCCAATGCCTAAAATCACAATGTTCCAATGTTGAATCATAAAATGATTCAGATTGGATGAGACCTCAAGAGGTCATCTGGTTCAGCTGGTGAAGTGTAAATGGGTAAATGCATTTTTTACAAGTTTCAAAAAAATCTGCTATTAACATACACACATCTACAGAGCTTATGCATTGTATCAGCTGACCGAGCAACTAAGACACACATACCTGTATTAACATAGCTTTAGGTGAGTCATAGCACATACTGATGCTTACCCAGATCAGGTGGCACCTTGGGAGGGTGCAGGGTGAGTTAAGACATTGAATTGAGGATATAGAACATAAATCTGTAAGAACATAGTTTTGAATATTCTATTGCTCATAGAATAAATTGTTTGCCTGAGGCATAAATATAAGAACTGAAAACAGTAAGACTCATTAAATGGGCTAGAGAATAGTAGCATAAAATCTGACACAGGTAACCTTCTAATTTCAGTTAAAAAGACCATGTTTCATTTCAGCCTACAATAAACTTTTTAAAGTAATGATATGGAAATTGTTTCTATTCTGAAAGGCCCACAATCAAAAGGTGAATTTTTGTGCAAAGAGTTTGAGATACTGCTTGAGAGGAAAAAACATTTATTTCTAAAAATAAAAGCTGTTCTTCTGATTTTCTTTCAGCCCAGCTATTCATCAGCAATCACGTCACAGTAATAAAGAATCAGAGAAACAACTGCTTTCTACAAATGCTGAACATGATTTGATACAGAAATGTGTGTTATTTCTAACACTACGCCCTCTTTCATCCCACATGCTTGAACTTCACTGCTTTACTGCAGAATGCCTACTTAGAGGCTTGTGAAACAGTAATGCCTAGTGGCATTACAAAAAGAAACAAAACTCTTCTCCCCTTCATCATTCTTGTTTAAACTACAAATTATAGCTCCATATGATCTCTCTTACACTTTGCTGTTATTCAAAATCTGATCACCTGGATTTAAGGACGGATTTTATCCATCCGCTGGGAAGCATGGAGGCCCCTCAACATAAGATTTGGACTTCTTTTTACCAGCACTGTTTCCCTTCCTCAGCCCTGGCAGTGGGATCACATGGCAATTCAGCCAAAGATGGAACCAGATGAAGATACCATCTGTTTCTCCTGTACTGAGTAACTGGATCAGACTCAAGTATGTAGGAGCTTCGGGTGTAGCTAGGTCTACAGACAGCAGCTGATGCTATCCAGTATTTCTCCAGAACAGTTTAATCAGGATAAGAACTTCTTTTGTAAGTGAAGTGAAGCCTTCTACTGATGTGCAGAGGAGAACGCCTCAGATCTCCTAGACGTAGAGGTCTTATTCTGATGTGCTTTGACACGAACACTCAGGATGAAGGCTTGCCTGTACCACCAGCAGCATTATTGTGACCTTTCACTCCATAAGCTGAGTTTGTGCCGTTGCATGGAGTGTTCCCATAGTGCTCCGTAGAATTTTGTTGCAAGACTTTCTCATTAGTCTGCATTTATTTACCCAGCAGGCTGTCCTCTGTCTTGAACTGTCTTCAATCTCACTGGATCCCAAAATGCTTGCAGACATATCTGCCAAACTATCGCTGCTCTTAGTAGTTATTTCTGCTCAAAAGCTGGTAAGGCTTTAAACTTTTCTCTATTTTGATGACTTGTGGTTTAATAGGAGACAGAATTTCAAAATGCCTAGGAAAATACTCTGTACTTAGTAAACATCATCCAAGTCTAATATTTTTTATGTTCCAAAGCGTGTTAATACTGCTGTTAGTCTGCCTAGTGTTTCAGCTTCTGCCCCAACTCTGCCTCTGTCCTAGCATAGTCTGCTGTTGTTGTGCCAATCAAATATTAGTTTTCTAAGAGGTTGCTCCTCAAAGGCTTTAAGTATGTCTACACTGCAGCGAGAGCTGTGAATGAATCCTGCACAAATGTATACAAGGCAGCTTTAACATAAGCACATTGGGTATTTAGAAGAGTATAGCTGAAACTGCAGGGAGATTACATACAGCCTGGAGATACCCTATTTTCTGTGGTGCAGCCAGCAAGTCACTCAAAATGCACTGAGCATCCTTGAGACAGTGAGTGAATAATAAAGAAAATCAGCAAGTATTCTTGGGCTTCCCTGGCATGTATGAAAGAGCGGCAGAATGATAAACATGGGAATATTTTGGTGAAAAAAAAAATTTTGGCAGCTATCTTGTGATTATAAATCACAGATACTTAATTTGATAATTGATCATGCTTAGAATCTTAAGCAATACAGAGAAAGCAATGAGGATTAACTAGACAGCAAAAGACAAATTTCCTATCACTCCCTGAAGGTGTTGTCTTGATTGGAGATCAAATTCTTTGTCTGGTAAGACGGCTTTGAAAGTCACGAACAATGCAAACAAATCCTGATGCTTTCTTGGCTGAGTGCAGGTTTTTGTCATCTTACTAGATTAAATTTATCAGATTTGAGCTAAGACCTCTCAAGTATTGGCTAGAAATGGTACACTTACCCCTTAATCACATAATTGAGTAATTTAGGTCCATTACTGAATCTATTCTTAGTCTTTTAGAGAATGTACTTAAAAATTTTAGCACACAAATTGTGACCCAAGGACAGCATTGGCTGTGCTTACAATAGTCTGTTAGGCTCATCGCAGCCAGCATACAATGCAATGATATAAGCCCTGCAGAATCTTGCAGGAGTCAGATGGCCTGGAAATGTACTGGAAATATGAGTGACTCATCCTGCATTCAAAGTTTTCCTCCCTCAGACCAAAGGAACAACAGTTTACATGTTTATGAGAAATGCCAGGATCACACATCAAAAAGATAAGTGGTTGTGGTGGGTTAAGGTCTCCTTAAGGTCTCCTGTTGTGCAGCAGTTTCCCCCCCCTCCCCCCTTCTTAAACGTTATCCCAGAGGAGATACCACCATCGCTGATGGGCTGGGCCTTGGCCAGCAGCGGGTCCATCTTGGAGTCAGCTGGAGCTGGCTCTGTCAGACATGGGGGAAGCTTCTGGCAGCTTCTCACAGAAGCCACCCCCGCAGCCACCCTGCTGCTACCAAAATCCACATAAACCAAATACAGTGGTCAAAAGCTAAATAGTCTTCAACCCACTCTTTTAATTCAAAAGACAATCCAGATTCTTCAGATAAATCTTTTTCCATACATTCAAATTATTTAAGTGCAGGCCTGGTGTGATCTTGCAGACAGACCAGGATTGTCAGGCTATTGCTCTCTCCATCAGTATATCAATGATAGAGAGGATGGAACCTCTAAGACTACTTAAAAACATCTGAAATGTTTTCTTGTCATATGTTCCACTGATTAATCAGAAGGCAGGTTGTATTCACTGCCACAGGAACTATAATTTCCTTTTTTTTTTAGATTAATGTAGGTATTTTGTCTGTTACAACTCAATGCTTGTTCTGTGGTTTGTGGCTTCCCCGCCTTGTTACAAATGTTCTTGATTTGAGTTGAACTCTAGATGTGGCTAAACATATTGCTTCCTCTTTCCTTGAATAATATCTTCCAATGCTCCACTATAGTCTTAATATTGCTGCACAGCTCAGTACACTATATTCAGAGCGAAGTAGGCATCTTCTTCATAGACAAGTATTTTGAGAAATCTCAATATGTTATGACTGGAGTTTTTCACTCTTGTCCTCAAAGAAAATATGACTTCTGGGGAACTGTTTAATAAAATTATCTTTGTTTAATTATGAG
Source organism: Cariama cristata (assembly GCF_000690535.1). Classification (NCBI taxonomy): domain Eukaryota; kingdom Metazoa; phylum Chordata; class Aves; order Cariamiformes; family Cariamidae; genus Cariama; species Cariama cristata. Next base: position 4,449 of record NW_009620712.1, on the reverse strand, counting down.
ATATTAAGCATGACAAAAAGTATTTTTTTTAAGTTAGAAATATTTCTTGTATTTTTGCACTTATGACAAAAATCAAGTACTTTAAAAAAACTTTGTATTTCTCAAAGCTACAAATTGTTCTTTCTGTCATCAGGATCATCTTCCTTATCCCCATGTACTTGGGTGGAGCACCTAAGAATATGGTTTCTGTAAACAAACAAGTTGATGAATTGCTTTGTAAACCACTAAAGAGAGCTGCAATTACCACCGCTCCCAAATCATCCAGCCTGCAAGACAGGACTGCTTTCTGCAATCTGTTTTCTATCTACCACAGACACTACTGATAACTTTCATGCAATTGAGTAAAATTTTGAGTAGTTAAACTTAGAATTTTCCCACTACAATGGCAAGCTTAAATTGGAAACTTAGGGTTTTGTATCATCTCAGCTTTCAAATAGCGATTCTTGAGTATTAGCAACATAATTTTTACTCCATGAAGTTCATTCTATCTTTCACTTGAATAGACAAACTAACTTCGTCAGTGAACTTGTTTGGCTAAAAGGGAGAAGATTAACTTTTATGAATGATTCCTTTCAAGGAAAGATTGATTTATATTTCAACTACTGGGTCCTCTCAGCAGTAAACGAGAGATTACATTACATGTCTGGTTTATCACACGTTTGTAAAGTTTACCACACAGTAATAACTCCACATGTTCTACAACTGCAATAATATTTGGGTGCAGAAAATTCTTCAGTTTAGAGCCAGCATAAGCATCCAAAGTTTACAGTTTTCCTCCATAGAATGGATGAGCTGTCACAAGCACTGCAGCTATACTGGTTCTGCTGTATAATGCATTTTCTTGTCCTTGGAAACTACCCCAAATCTCTTTTATCAAAGCTGTTAAGGGTAGGTGCTTCCAGAATTTAAATTGCAGATACAATTATTGCTAGAAAGTATGCTTTTGGGTGGATGTTTCATGGCTACTAAGCCATCAGAAAGTCAGCAGCTCTTTCATGCAGCCAGCTGCTTGTCTCGCTTCACACAGACTCTCAAAAACACTCTTAAAACAAAAAAGACTCCCATTAACAACAAACAGACGTTGCTATTTGGCCTGCCCCCATTAAAATTGGAATCATACTATCAAGAGAAAAGCTGTTAAAAATGCTTGTCCAGCATAGCTGTGTTAAGCATAATAGCAGTTTCAGGATACCTAAAAATACTCCTGATGCTACAGTATTTTGAAGCATGCCATTGAATATCTTCCCTCCTTCTTCTCGACTACTGTAAGGAATTGCATAGCTGGTTAACTGAGAATCCTGTAGTCTTGTATTTGGACAAAAATAATTTTGCAACAGCAGTTGTTTGGAATTGATCAAACTTCAAATCAGACTTCTCAGATGAGCCCTGGTCTTCTAAAAAAACTTTGTACTAAAGCTAATTTATCCAAGGTGTTCAAAGATTCAGATCCAGAAGGGTGTAATTTCAGTTCAGCCTACAACATGCTGTAGGAGTCATACACCAGGTGCTGCAATGTTTGTACAAACACTTAGAGGTGTATTTCTGTTCTTGTTCACAACATCAGCATGCAGAAGGCAATTTAGGCAGCATTGGGTGAGATCACTTTGCAGTGGTTCAGGTTATTCAATCCAGAGAGGACCCAACATTTTATGCCCAGCAATTACTAATCCTCCTCACACACGTAAGTGCGTGCATAGGTGTAGTTCCATAGGGTTTCATCCCACCACCAGCCTGGTTCTGCATTTATTATGTATGGTCTGCCTAGGCAGGCTACCTTCTGTGCTGAATTTGGATGTTGTTTCCTTGTTCTCCCAACACCAGCCTGAACTGAGATCATGTCTGAGAACCAGGCTTAGGGAAGTGATAATGCAGAGCAGAAAAAGCACAGAGTAACTCCTGAAAGTTTGCAAACCCCTCTTCATTGGCTTACTAACTCAAGATGTTATTAAATATCACTGCTTGGAGACTGCCCAGGGATAGCAATGACTCAAAGTACTTCCTGCCTTAAAAGTCCTGGCACTTGATCCAATTCTTACAAAAGCAGGACATGAATTGAATTCATAACTTTGCATTTCAGCACACTAGTGACAGGATGCTTGCAGCTTTTGGCTTTATAAAACAAAATAATCCAGCTTCTCTACTAAGTAACTGCTACTTCTGACAGTCTGACAGTTGGTAAGGTAAACTACACCTCTGACGTGTGCAGTTTCCATGCCAGTGATGGGATCCTCATGTGCTGAATTGCCTTGTCCTCTGCAGGAGCCTGGCAGCAGTTCCCTTCTCTCCAGACAGCTCAGGTTTTCTTCAGAGACACTCCCCATTAGCTTGTTCAGTTGCCACAAACTTGTCACCTTTTTAAAGTGTGGGAATCAACCACAGGTCAGGCTCATTGGGTGCTGCCTGACCCACTTCTACTTAGTGATGAAGAGTACACCCTGCCACAAGCCCTGCTCAGAAGGCAATTTAGGTCTTAAAGAATGTAATTCTATTTTTTTGCTGGTTTATTCAGTAGAAATCAGTGATGTATTTCATTTAACCACCCTTAAGAACAATTCACCAGCATCTGAAAAGCCTGCCCTTTGTATTTTTACGAATGACAAGTTATGCGTGTCCCCCCAGTACAGAAATTACTACGAAAGCTACTCAGTGCTCCTCGATAATGTGATTTTGAAAAATTGCTATTTCCTTGTAGGTTTTTCTGAAAGGGTACAATTTTGGCAAAATATAACAGCTATTGAGAGCTGATGGCACAGCTTTTCTGCTGCATGAAAAGAGGCCCATCAGAAACCTGACTGTAGCTGAGCAATTTTCAGACTATCATTCAGCCAGCTCTCAAATGTCACATTTGCCTAATAGCTGCTTTAAATCATACCAGCTTGCCCCTCTGCTATCTGAGAACAGCTAGGCTAATACTGCTTCAAAGGCCTCAGCCTCTGCAGTAATGTACCTGAAATACAAAGACTCTGATCCTATGGCTGATGAGAAATTCTTAATGCATGTTTAATTCTCTTAAGCTTGGAGATACATATATATATATATATATAGTTGCATCTGCATTGTTTTTTCTTTCATGCATCACTAAAGACAAAATTGGATTGCTGCTAACATTCATCTCCTGAAAATTTGTTTCTGAATACTACAACAGAAAGAGACTGTATTTCCTCCACCAATGTATTCTTTGCTTTCTTGCTTGATGACTTCTGCATAGGGCATAATCAAATCTTCCAGGTGACTTCACAGGTGCTTTGATCTGATGCCTAAATTTCCTAAATTCACAGTAATAGAAAAGAATGCTGCTCTCCAAGCTGTGCAGCACACACCACTTCGCTTTAGAACACAGCTATGGTCCTTCCTCTGGCTTCTGAGCCATGATTTCCTCCTTTTTTCTAAAAGCGGTGACGTTGGGTATTTGAGATGTAACCTTGATTGTCCTGCATATACGAGGTTGCTTTGTTAATGACCAGAGAATGTCTGGATTGCCAGAGGCCTCCAAGGACAGGATGCTAGTCAATACAGTAACTTTAGAAAAAAAGCTGTGACTCATTCTTGTTTCTCTGACAAATGCAAAAGAAAATGTTTTATTTTCCCAGTGCTTCCTCTAATTTGGAGGACAACAATATCACAGATGGGCCAATGCAATACTGATCTTATTTTTGATGCAAGTATTTTGGGATTGTTACAGTAAGAAATTTTTTTATTTATGCAAGAGGATAAATGGAATATCCCAAAGGGCACCAGGAAACCAGCCCTTGGCCTTGGAATTGCAGGTGATTAATCATTTCTTTCAGACATGCTTATGAGAGTTGTCTGTCCTGGCTTACTGTAACCTACCTGCTCTGCAATATACTTGGAAACCTCGGAGAGCACTGCAGGCACTACCAATTCTCAAGTAAGACTGGCCAACACAAGCATAAAACACCATGCATCAGTGCAGTTAACTTCAGTTATTAAAAGCACACAATTGCCCAAGACACAGATATTTCAGATCATGCCCTTGTCTCCAGGTGTCCTGACAGACGCTGCACTCTTTTGCAGCCTGACCAGAAGTTCAAACTCCTGCTGCATGGCACGCCATCAGGCACCCTTGGTAACAGATCTTTGGGGTGTTTTGGCTCAATCTCTAGCCAGAATTAAGTCATGTAACTAAAACAAGCTGCTGAAGCACCACATCCTTTCCTGTAGTCATGCAGAAAATCACTTCACAGGAAAAGCAGAAATAAATCCTCCATAGGTATCATTTCACTGTGAGAGGATTTGTTGCCTAGATGGTCCTCCATGCTTAAAAACCTTCTGCCAGCTTGGAGGCGGAGGCCCTGGAAAGCAGCATTAGCCTCCTGCTAGTGGACAGGGGAACGGCGGCGCAGGACTGCTGAGGCCAATGGGCCCCACTGGGCTGATCGGGAGTTAACAGCAATGTCAGAGCCGCGGCAGGCAAAGCCAGCGCTGCCT
>NW_009620711.1:0-1393 GCF_000690535.1 Cariama cristata | reverse complement strand
TGGGGTGGGTAACGGGGACCGGGGGTGGGGGTGAGATGGGGACAAGGGAGGGTTTGGGGGGAGGTGAGGGACAAGAAGGGGGACAGGGACCGGGGGAGGACGGGGCTGAGGGCCACGGTGGCGCTGAGCCCCGCTTTGTCCCCAGATCCCGGTGGAGGACCCCATCGTGTCCACGGACGAGGTCATCTTCCCCCTGACCATCTCCCTCGACAAATTACCGCCTGGCACTGTCAAGGCCAAGGTGAGGGGACCTTGGGGACGGCGTGGGGACAGGAGGGGACCTCAGGGACAGCGTGAGGATTTTGGGAACAACGTGAGGACCTCAAGGGCAGGAGAGGACCTTGGGGACAATGTGCCGTCTCATCCGGGACAGGATCTTGGGGACAGTGTGGGAGCACAGAGCTGGCACAGAGATGTAGTCCTTCTGGGTCCATCAAGGGCGAGGTTGAATTTGGGGACAGGAAGGGTCCTTGGTGACAGTTTGGGGACGGCGTAGGAGACGGGATGGGGAGCAGGACCCAGCCCTGTTTCCCTCTCTCCCCATCCATGAAAACCGCTTGGAGTGGGAGGCGTGGGGAGACAGGAGAAACTGTGGGGACAGAGGGGGAAGGGAGGGTTGGAGCCAGTGTCCCCGTTGTCCCCAGATCGTGGTGACAGTGTGGAAAAGGGACACGGAGCCACCCGAGCTGCAGGAGGGTGGTGGGTACCTGAGCCTGCTGCAGACGCGGGCGCCTGCGCACATCTTCCGCCAGGAACAGGGAGCTTTCAAGGCTCAAGGTAGGAGCATCCCTGTGTCCCCTCTCCTTCCCTGTGTCCCCTCTCCCTCCCCGTGTCCCCACATCCTGTGTCCCCCTGACTGACTGCCCCGTGTCCCCGCAGTGAGCACCCTCCTGACGGTGTTGCCCCCGCCCGTGGTGCGATGCCGTCAGCTCACCGTGTCCGGGAAGTACCTCACCGTGCTTAAAGGTAAGGGCGACAGGGCGGTGGCATGGGGACAGGGGTGCCAGGGGTGGCTGGGTTGGGGACAGGGGCCCCAAGGGTGACTGGGATAGGGACATAGGTTCTGGAGGTGGCTGGGATGGAGTCGGGAATTCCAGGGTGGGCTGGGACAGGGGTGGCATCTGTGGGGTAGTTGTGACAGGGCGGAGGATGTGTGGCAGGAGAGGATGTGACACGGGCTGGTCAGGGCCCCGACAGCGTCCCCTGTGCTGTTCCCCGATGTCCCCGTGTCCCCCCCCAGTGCTCAATGGCTGGTCCCAGGAGGAGATCTCACTGTGGGACGTGCAGATCCTGCCCAACTTCAACGCCAGTTACCTGCCTGTCATGCCTGACGGCTCTGTGCTGCTGGTCGATGACGTCTGGTGAGCACAGGGACAGCCGGGGGACCGTCCCT
>NW_009620710.1:0-387 GCF_000690535.1 Cariama cristata | reverse complement strand
GATGTTCCATGATCTTAGTGACTAGTCTGAATGGGCTAATAGCCTCCTTCGGTTGCCAGTTATGATAGTGAGTTCTTACCGCTGCAGTGGTGAAGGCTGTCACTGTTCATCTGGCTGATCAGAAGTGGGCCAGAGTTACACATTTGATTAGTTGCTGCCTTTTTTGCGAGTTTTTTTGTGGTTTTTTTTTTTTAAAGCATATAATAAAGGGGGTTTATTGCAGAAATTGTAACAGAAAGGCCCCCCCCAAAAAAAATAAAAATCAGGAATAAGGGCATTTTGCAGAAGAAACCCGCAGAAAATTCTGAGGGGGAAAAAAAAAGGGAAAAGGTTTTTTTTGGGATGCAGAAATTGCATTAGAAAGTCCTGAAAAATCTCCACTGGAAA
>NW_009620709.1:0-1335 GCF_000690535.1 Cariama cristata | reverse complement strand
CGGGGCTGAATCTGCTGGGGGCTCGGGGTGGGGGGCTCTTGGGTTAATTTTTGGCAAAGAGAAAGGGTTGCCCTGCTCCCTGGGGGCTGTGCCGGCCAGGGCACGGAAGCAGCGTGCCAGGGTCTCTCCCAAACTTGTGTGGAGCCCAGGCACCTCCTTGGGAGCGTGTGGGCGAGATGAGATCGGGGCAAGGGGATGGAGAGGGAAAGGGATGCGGAGAAAAGGGGTGTCCAGGGCTGGTGTACCTCCCCGGCTCCATGCAGCCGTGGCAGTGAGCAGAGGGGTCCCTGGAGCCGGTGGTCTCTTTCCCCGCTGCCCACCATGCTTCCCCCTGCCCCTTGCTGTGAGATGCCAGCCCACCCGAGGCGTGCGGAGGTAGCTCCATTCCTTTGACGGTATTTAGGCGTTTAAATAGCTTGGCTGACTTCGGGTAGGAGAGTGGGCGCAGGCTGTCAGCGCCGCTCTCCGCGCGTGGGAGGGCTGCTGCCGGAGCTCCGGGCACCGCTGGCGGCTGGGCTGGGAAGGGGGTGATGGTGGTTGACCCGTGTCCATCTGAAGCTCTCCTGGCCCCTGAGAGGGTCGTGCTCATGCTCAGAAGCTTTTTGGTCTCTGTGCCTCTTCCTCCCCGCATCTCTTGGGGTGCAAGGAGGTCCTGCTGCCCCTCCGTGCCCGGCTGCCGGAGCGTGCTGCAGGGATGCTCTGGCTGTCTTCCAGTGGCTGTAGTGGGAAGGGGCCGTGTCCGGGTTGTGCCTCGTGTAACACCAGTCGCTCCTAGGCATCACACCTCGAGGGGGGGTTAATTTGGGGGCAGCAGGGGAGGAGAGGGAGCTGAGCGGAGGAGGAAGGGGTGGGAAGGAGACGGGGTGAGACCTGTCTCTCAACAGCTCTCCAAGGCAGGGGATGCCCACGCAGGGAGGGACCCCGCTGTGCCGGTGATGAGGCTGAGTGATGGGGTGCAACCGTCGATGGGGTGACCCAGCAGGGATCTGCTGAGCAACAGGCGGAGGGGGGGGCTGCGGCCCCCCAGGACCCTGCAAGCTCCTGCCCGGCGTTTGGGGAACTGCCTGACCAGCTTCTCCCCACCACTTCCCCATTCCCGCTGGGCACGGGGGTGCCCCCCGCCACCCCCACTGCCTCCCGGGATCGCGGCTGCCCCACTGCTTGCCATGGGGTGGGGGGCACAGCGTGCACCCCATCATTCCTCTCCTCCTCCAGCTCTTCCTCAGCCCCTCAGCATCCCCAGCACTCCCCAAACCATTTCGGCAGAGCCCTGGGGTCAGGGTTGGGTCTTCTGGGGGCCTGAGTGGCTGACCTCGATGTCCAGCCATGGAGGGG
>NW_009620708.1:17570-17800 GCF_000690535.1 Cariama cristata | reverse complement strand
CGGCTGCCTTGTTTTGCTGAAAGTTGGTGCCTTTTCCTTCCCTTTATCCCTTAGGCAAAAAAAAAAAAAGAGTACAGAAGTTTCGACATAGAGTTAAAAGGAGGAAGATTCCCCCCCACCCCCCAAATAAGGCTCTTTAAGTTTTCTTTGTGATAATTCACAAACTTTACAGTTAGAGGATTGTTGCTCTTTGCGCTTGTGGTGGGTTCAGTGCCTTTAAATTAGAGCTT
>NW_009620708.1:14994-17549 GCF_000690535.1 Cariama cristata | reverse complement strand
AACGTGCTTTCAGATTTAAAACATCTGCGCTGGCTGGAAAAAAAGTTGATAGCAAAGCAGTTGGGATTTACCAGTCGGGAGTGTGGATGAAGGGTGTTTTGCATTCAAAGACCATTAAATTACCCGAAGTGGAGGAGTTGGAGGGGAGCAGTGCGCATGTTCAGTACTCCAGAGTTGTGCTGGTTTTCCCCTACTACACATTCCTGCGGCTCTGTAGTAGGGCAGCCTCGCTCATTGTTAGTATCCTTGGAGCACTGAACGCGTATGTAGTTCGTGAAATCATTGGGCTGCTGGAAACGTGATGTACTAATATGGTTTGGAGCCCTCGTAAGAAGCTTTGGACGTGCCGCTCGTCTAAGAGGAGCACACACAAAGGGAATTAAGCCCCCATCCCGAAGTTTAAACGGCGGGCAGGGGGGTGGTTGGGAGCGAAGCGTTCCCCGCCTGCGAGCCGCAGGGATTTTTAGGTTACAACATGTGCCGTCCGTGCCTGGGGACGGTGACAGCATTGGCTTTAAAGTGTTGCAGTCCTCTTAGGTAGGCTGAGATTCTTAACCGCATTGCAAGCAGGTTTGGCGTTTTTTTTTTTGTTTGTTTGATTTTCTCTTTTTTTTTTTTAATGGTTCCACTGCATTACTTTGGCCCGGTTATTTTTAGGACATTCCTCTGCTCCCTGTTTGCACAGCGGTGGTGAGCTGGTTTCCTGTCTGCTGCTGCTTCCATTGTTCAGGCTTCTCTCCCCCAGGGCAGCTGCTGCTGCTTGGTGAAATACCAAACTCCCTGCACTTTCAACTGCTCTTCTTGCCACCCCCGAAATAAATGCGTGTGAAAAACGCTGACGTAGTTTCTAGGTATGCATGTGTAGGGCTTTGTGTGTATGGGAGAGAGGGGGAAAGATCTGCCGGGAGGGTTGCAAGTCCTGGGCTGAAACAATGGGAACAATGAAAGGTGACAGGCGGGAGGGAGAACTTTTGAGAGGGGCCGTGGGGCTGGGGTTTGCGTGGCAGAAATTAAAAGGTGCGGAGACAAAGAGGGAAACTTTTAAAAAGATGTTAGGGCTAGGGTGCCTTTGTTTTACTAAAGGTTGGGCTTGTAGTTATTTGTGACCTCTTGGCGTTTGAGGCTCATTCAAGAAGTTTCAAAGAGTGACTTTGTTGCGTGCGCTCCTAGAAGAATCCCGTTTAAAGAAAAAAAAAATGTATAGCACAGCCAAGTCTGGCGGCTTTAGGAGCGATGGAGTGCAAGCTGTGAAATGTGGAGGAAAACAAATAAGCTGGTTCCTCAATTGTGAAACTCGCTCAGAGGAAAAAGGTTTTTTTACTGTGGAAATTCCCTTCTGCGTCCTTGTAGTTCTTGGTTACTTATCAATAATTTTAAACTAATTTATTTTAGTTGTTGGTTTTTAAATTCACATTAAATTTCAGTTAGGCTTTTTTTTGTTTGTGTGTTGGATTTTTTTATTGGTTGTTTTTTGTTGTTGGTTGTTTTTCTGGGTAGGCTTTTTTTTTTTTTTCTCTTAGCTAGCAGGCTGCAGATTAAAACCCCGAGGACTCTTCTGTGGATAGTTTCATTTACAAATAATAACGTGATAGCAATCACACGGAGCGTATTCAGCTAGTTAATTAGCTGATTTGGAGTACAGTCTCGCAAAGACACAGGCATGTGCTCAAGTTTATACATGTGAGGAATCCTACTGAACTTGCTTCCAACAGGACCGGGGCCTTGGATGGGAGCTGGTTCTGTTTATCTGTGCTCAGAGGGTGATGTTTGTCCATCCCCTCTCTGGAGGGCAGAGATTGTTCCTTGTGGTATACTTTGTCCTGTTTTGAATAACAATTGGCTTCTGCCACTTCCTCTCCGAAGCTGTTCCTTGACACAATGGGATAGTTGGGTTTTTTGGGTTTTTTTTGTTTGTTTTTTTTTTCTGAGAGCCTAAATTTTTCATTTGCTTAACTTCCATTTCATTTGTCTCAGCCTTTCTAAATGCTTTGTCCTCCCCCTCAAAGTATTTCAGCATGCCTTCTTGAGTAGCAGTAGTTTATTTTGAAATCGACTTTAGTCATCATTGTACTTTTACTCAAGTTGTTTCGAGCTGTTAAGGGTTGGGTGTTGAGCCTAGACTCCAGATCCTAGGTGTAATCTTCCCTGAGCTGATTACGGGAGGGCCTGTAAAGTGTTTGGGCTGTGATACAACGCAGCAGCGCATTCAATCATGTATATGACTTCAGCTGGGAAGCCAGGAGGATAAAGTAATTTATACAGAAGGGATGCTGATCGTGTAGTTCTTGGGTCGTTAATAGCGTAGACTGCTGCTCGTCTGAGTGGCGATGGCGGGAGTGGAGAGCTGGGATTTTGTGTTGTTTCTCAGACCTCTCTGCAAATGAACTTGTGCTGCTTTAATTTAGTCCTGTAAAAGCAGGTTTTTTTCTGTTTAGATTGAACGTATTTAGGAGGAGACGTAAAATAACCTGGCGTGAGCCTGCTTTTAAGACGAAATAAATTAGTAGGTCAGCTGGGGCTACTCGTCGTGTCCACAGGCCTTTCTTCTGGGTGTA
>NW_009620708.1:695-14686 GCF_000690535.1 Cariama cristata | reverse complement strand
AGACCCGCCGCACGTTCGGAGGGCTGACCGTCTATTTAAATGAGCTCATTGGAATGGGGAGAAGTTGTACTACACTGGGTTTCCTGCCTAACCAAAACCTGCTTTGTGTCGCTAACTTACTGTGTCAATTCATATGACACACGGAGCGAGCGGGTCAAAGGGCAGGCTCCGCTGTTGACTCATTTCTTGCTAGGTAGGTTACGGTTAGTCAGACGGCAACTTTTACTTCAGCAAAAGTTCTTATTTGCAAAATAGAGAAACGTTTTTATGCCGCTGGCTTTCAGACAGTATTTTGTCACCTTTTTTTTTTTTTTTTTTTAACTGGGTGAAAAAGAGCAACAGTTCTAGAAGAAGTTTTGCTGTCAAATTTGTTTTCTCAAACTGGGAGAGGTGCCCACGGAGCCCTTTGGCTGGCGGTCGGATCTGGGAGAGCCTCCTCCAGATGGGATGGTGTGCGGCTGGAGGACTTCTTGTTATGCCACATAAATAGGGCTTGGAAAGTAAATTAGACACCTAACTTTCTCATAGGAGTAGTTTCTCTGACTTCTCTTCCCTCTTTATTTCCAGCCCTCGCTATTTGCCTCTCCCTGTTTTCCATGGTCCTGTCTTGCTGTCCATCATATTTAAAACCAAACAAAAAACCCAACCCGCTGAAGTGCTACAACACTTCTGGTTTCTGACAAACAAGAGCACGGCACTTGAAAACATTGTCTGAATAGCGTAGGCTAGTTTTAGCTAGCTTTTAAACTCAATTTAAAAGGGCTGAGCTGCTTCGCAGAGCCATGGTGTTGTCTGTGCAGGACCTTTGTTCCAAGAAGTGCTCCAGGAGCCCATGGTGCAAGGCATCTTCTCAGGGTAGGGTGCAAGCCTGACAGCGCTTTCCGTGAAGCGATGACAAATACAAAGCAGTTTGCTCGGAAGCAAACTTGACGTACTTTCTCCATGAATTAAGAACCTGTTTACATAATTTGGAGTTTTATCTCATGTTGGCTATTTAAATATTGTCCTATTGTTCTTGTTCCGTGACTGGATAATTTATGTAGCTAATCATCACAGGAAAAATTCAGTATGTCAGTTTGGTGTTTGTCGGTTACATAAATCAGCAAGTGGGAGAATGAAAACAATACTAAGTGAGTTACTGAAGTAACTACACCAGACAAATTGCAGATTGATCGTCCTGCTGGGAATGCTTGTGTATCAAAAATATGCATTGAAGTTTGGGCAACTTAAATGAACTTTAAGGATGTTGGAAATATTCATAAATAGGGGAAGGAAAGAATAATTTACCATGTCAGCTTTGGCTGAAGTTTGGAAGTGTGGAGAAAGGTCCTCCTCGGCTCCGCTCCCCCAGGTATTAAGGGAAACTTGCACATGCACACCTTTTTTCTTTCTTCCTGTGTTGTGGGGGTTTGTTTGTTTGTTTTTTAAATGACATTAATTCCTTCTGTTTCTTTCCTTGTGGGTATAACTCCAGCTTTATATAGTTTTATACTTTCACAGGCACACTAGTGTTTTAGGGCTGACATGGTTTCCTTAGACAGAATCTTTGAATTATGGGTGGTTGTGACATCAAAATTTTACTTTTGACATTTAGCTTGTTTTTACTATTAAGGTTTTTAGTTTTGATGTTATGAATGAGCAAGTTTCTTCCCCCCCCACCTCCCCCCAGTTCAAAACACAGAAAGATTAAGGAAGGCCTTGTTTTTCTTCTATAGTTTCTAGAAAATGCTTATGAAAGCCAATGTAACTTCACTTGAAATTAGTATTAAATTGTACTAGTTGAAAACAGGTGGTACCTTATTTGGATTTATATATAGTCTGTAAGATTCCAAAAATTTCTGGTGAGCTTAACCTGGTGAGTATTTAAAGTGTGGTTTTCTTTGTACTTTGCAGTACTGTTTGTTTCCTCAATGACTTGTATATCCTACCAAAGGAGTAGATTTGTAGTCTGCCTAACTATTGAACACTTGTTTGTTTGTTTTAATTTTATTTGCATACTATAGCTTCATGTTACTAGTAGCATGCTGTATGTATAAAGTGATAATCAAATTTTGAAATGTTCCTTCCTTTGTGTTGAAGGAAAATCAGTTACCTTGTAAATCTGGAGACTTTGCAGTAAGTGAAGCATAGAACACACACTTCCATAGGTTAAAATATGAGATGAAAACCATGAAGTTGAAAAAATAATCAGGATGCAAAGTGATACATTTCAAACAAACGAAGAAACCCAAACATTAAATGATCGTGATTCTTTGATACAGAAGTGCAATCAAGTTAAAGAAGTCCATCTCCTGATAAACTGGTGGACTCTTAGACACCTGATTCTTCCCTTTTCCTTCACTTTGGATTTGCACTCGGGAAGGAAAAAAAAAACTTGGGGGTGGGGGCAGACACAATTTTTCCCCTTCTTCTTTGAAGTGCAATCAAGTTAAAGAAGTCCATCTCCTGATAAACTGGTGGACTCTTAGACACCTGGTTCTTCCCTTTTCCCGCACTTTGGATTTTCACTCGGGAAGGAAAAAAAAACTCGGGGGTGGGGGCAATTTTTCCCTTTCTTCTTTTCTTGTTCCGTTAGTTTTTATTGATAGATCTGGAGTGAGCTATTAATTTATAAAATCTATAAGCAGTTTCTCCCAGGAGGGAGGCATCAGCATGTCAAGAAGTAATTAAATAACCCATTGCTTGAGTTGGGTGTTTTAAGTTCTTGCTTATTGACCTTTTGCCCAGCTGCTGGATAGTAATCCTTGAAGAAAAGTGTTGGATGCATACCATAGCGAGCAAATTTGGACAGTATTGGCATTAGATAGAAGCTATCTGATAACATGCAGCAGATAAAAGGTTGCCAGGGGAACAAGAAAATGAAGGTTTGCAGGGAAGAATTCCCCTAGGAACAGATCATTGGTGCTACTTTTTGTTCAGCTGACAGAAAAGCTACAGCTTGACAAGTTAACACTACAGGACAAATCTCCTGTATAGGAGGCTTTGCCATGATTCGTAGTAAAGACAGTTAATGTAATAAAAAGTGTTGGAACCATAGAATGCTGGAGCAGAGTCCTTTAGGGATTTAGGAGGCTGATTGTTCTTCTCTTCTTACAATTGTAGGTGTAGTTGCAATATCGGGCAGTGAAACGGAGGATGATGACACTATGGATGTCCCACTGGATCTTTCCTCGTCTGCTGGCTCAGGCAAACGGAGGAGACGTGGCAACTTGCCCAAGGAATCCGTGCAGATTCTTCGGGACTGGCTATATGAGCACCGATACAACGCTTATCCTTCTGAGCAAGAAAAAGCGCTGTTGTCCCGACAAACACACCTTTCCACACTACAGGTACTAAAAAAAAGTAGTTCTCGCTTCAAAAGGAGCTGTTTTCTGTTTTCTTCCTAATTTACGTGTGATCTAGTCACCGATACAAATGTTTACACTGCGTGTGAGATTTCTTTTTTTATTGTTACTCACTGTCCTTCTGACAGCACTTGTAAGGAGAAATAAAATGAATTGTGTTATGATGGTCTTTGTTTACCGGGAGTAAAATTGCTTCTCTGGGAGAACAGACAGTTACGAATTCGAGCGTGCTTGCTAATTTTTGTGGAATTGGGCCCCAAAAGACATAAAGTGTCTGTATAAGGTAATTTATTGTGAGAGGAATGTATTTGTCAACAGAGGTTTCATGGTGATAGATGTGCACCTTAACATACAACTCCTTTCTTCTAAAACTACAACTTGAGGCTTGTTCCTGTAGCACATGCACATATATAAGGATGTGTGTGATGAGTTCCTTTAAGATCAGTGGAACAACTTACATGGATTAGAGCTACTCAAGTGTGTTAATACAGGTATGATGAGGCTTTGCTGTGGTTGGTTTGGATTCTGACCCCCGGATACCACTGGCAGCTGTGAGGTCCCTTGGATGCATTGTTCTCGTCTTTGGTGGAAAAGCTATTGACGATTGCTGCTTTCCACCTCCTGGGAAGGCGGCTGGATGAGAACTTGGGTAAAGCCTGGTTTGGTTTTGAGAGGCACTAAATATAGAGCGCTCCCGTTGACTTCTGGGCTTTATTTTTCCAGATTAATTCGTTAGTACAAATTTCGTAACTGGCTATAAAGTAAAATTTCCTTAATGTAACATCATAAGAAAACCTCCTTTATGTAGTAAACAGAAAAAAGTCGTTAAACTATAAACTATCCTGTATCGCCCAGGAAACCGGTTTGATGTTTAAACAAGGACAAACTTAAGTGAGGTAATTCATGTTATGTCTGTCGACACAGTCAGTTGAACAAGGAAAATCAGTAACTATTTGTGGGAGGAGTGGCTCTCTTCAGAGAGAAAAGGTTTTCCTGTTGTTAATTAACCTAAGCGGAGGGAACAATAGCCAATAGGTTAATGTGTGTGCACAGAGTTAAAAGCTAAACCCCTCCGCTCGGGCCAGCAGTCTTCAGATGTCCCGGGGCTTTCTGTCAGAGGAGTGGGGAGCCCGGGGGTAGGGCCTTTGCCAGGCGAGTCAGAACTTGTCACTAGGTCTCTTTTGTTCTGCAGTTAAGGAAACCGCTTGGAGGGGTTCGTTAATCTAACCCGGCGACTCTAATGGCACGTAGTTGGAAATGAATGAAGGTAGAAATTAAGATGTCGTTATATTCCCAGGTCTGCAACTGGTTTATCAATGCACGCCGCAGGCTTTTACCTGACATGCTGAGGAAGGACGGCAAAGACCCAAATCAGTTCACTATCTCGCGGCGAGGGACCAAGCTTCCCGAGGGGTTCGTTAATCTAACCCGGCGACTCTAATGGCACGTAGTTGGAAATGAATGAAGGTAGAAATTAAGATGTCGTTATATTCCCAGGTCTGCAACTGGTTTATCAATGCACGCCGCAGGCTTTTACCTGACATGCTGAGGAAGGACGGCAAAGACCCAAATCAGTTCACTATCTCGCGGCGAGGGACCAAGCTTCCCGAGGGCGGCCTGGTGGAGTCTTCCCTCGGCACAAAGAACTACATTCCCTTGCTGGAGGAGTCCGCCTTCCTTCCCGCTGCCGCACCGCTCGGCAAGACTGTGTCCTCCTCTCCCAAGGCGGCTTCCCCGGGATCGGTCCTGGCTCGGCCGTCGGTGATTTGCCACACGACTGTGACTGCGTTGAAAGATGCCCCTTTCCACTTTTGCCAGCCAGCTGACGTAGGCCAGACCACGGACCTGCAGCAGGCCCCGGCCAACGGCTTCACAGACAACTCCCTCTCCTACCAGGAGGACGCATCTAAACTGGGACCTGGTGCAAACGCACAGAGCGGGCTCTTTAACACTCCTCCTCCAACCCCACCAGACCTTAACCAGGATTTCAGTGGATTTCAGCTACTGGTGGATGTTGCACTCAAAAGGGCGGCAGAGATGGAGTTGCAGGCGAAACTTATGGCCTAAATCCCCTTCCTTCTCCTTCCCCGTTTTGTTTTTCCAGGCAGGGATCTAACAGCTGTGTGGTTATTGCCACCCACACGATATCAAAAGACTTCACTGCATTATTATTATTTTTTTTTATTAATCTTATTTGCACAAGGGATTGCTGAAATGAAGCTTCCTGTCACTGAGATGGTCTTCAGTGGAATACGGTCATTCCAAGAATTATAAACTTAAAGCTACTGTAGAAAGAAAGGATTGTGTGTTGTTTTGTTGGTGTTTTTGTTTTTTTTTTTTTTTATTTTAATGTTTTCTTTGTAGGTTTTTCATAATGTGAGATGGTTCCCAAGATCATGTGATTTGTTTTGTTTCTTTCAGACTGTGCAATATCCAGTGATGATATAGAGTCTTCTTATCATTCCCATGCGGAACAGAATATACCGACACGCTGTCTAAAATAAATTTTCAATTTTTTTAACAATACAAACTTTGGATGATTATGCTTTTTTCCCATAATGTAATAAAATATTTTCTTTAAAAATGGATGCATACAGAGTATTTTGTTGAATACGAACTTCGCAGAAAACACAGCTTTACTCTTGAAATAAATGGAAGTGAGAAATATTTTTGAGCTCATACTGACTTTGTTTGGTTTAGAGAGCTATGCTAGCAGTTGTTGTTAACCAGATGTTCAAAGGAATGCTGAAAAGTGGGCCAGAAGTACCTGACCGTGTTCTGTTCTATTGAAATTTCTTTAAAGGGGCCAAAGGGAGCTGTGTAGGCAACCCTCATTAGATTTCGGGGGGATATCTTAGGCTCCTCCAAGAGTTGCAGCTTTTGGCTCCTAGAAGTACTTCAGGGCTGGGAGATGTGAGAGCCCATGGGGAGGTTCTCCTGAAGATGGAAAGAGGAGGCCAGAAGAGGGGTTGGGGTGAACATTCTTTGCCGGTCTTTGCAATACAGCTGCTAGGCGTCATTGGTGAGAAATTTTGAGGAGCTCCCAGTCTTACTCTTCTTGAACTAGCAATGACAAGGTTTTGACTCAGTAATTCTAGTAGACTGAGATAGAAGAGACTGTTGGGTTGAAATCTGAGTTCTGGGAGCCAGGTCTTGGCGAGATACTTAAAAAAACAGCTGGTTGATTCAGATTTAGAAGAGATCCCTGTTGTATTGGAGTGTATTTTGGCCAACAGAATCTAAGTTACCTTTCAGAAAAGGACTTTGCTATCAAAATGACTTATTACTGAAAAATGTGAGGACTGGCGGCTCACGTTTCAACTTACTTGGATGTCAGTCACCCACCCTGATCCTTCCAACAACAGTGAAATAAGAGACCTCTTGGGGGAAAAAAAATCAGTTGCGGCTAATCCTTAAAAATAAGCCAGTTGTCCGTTTGGGAGGTTGGGGGAGGGCTTTCTGGAGCAGGAGGGCTGACCAGTTTAAGGGCATTACTACCAGTGGAAGACTGCAATGTTCAGACTGCAATGTGCATGCATTTTGTTTTGCTGTGGCCTTTATTTTTTTAGTTTTTATTTTTTAGTTTCAGAAATACTCTTTGTTTGTTCTCTGGAGTACTCTCTGGAATTCTGAACTTCTGCCTTGCTTTAACCTTCAAGTTTAAAATCAATGAATGTCTTTTTTTAAAAAAGGCAAATAGTAAACACTGTGGCTTGCTCACGACTGCCTTAGCTTCAGTAACAGAGTCATCCTAATATACTGTAAGAATATACAATTTTTTTTTTTAATACTTTTTGTTGAAATAAAGCTAGAAAAAATAATTTTGGACATAGCCAAAGATGGCTGTGTACTTTGTCTTCAAGGAATAGCATGTGAATCCCGAAAGGGCCTTGTGTCTCGTCTCTTTGGACACACTGTACTTTATACTCCTAGGCTATTTTTCCTGGGATAGCTAGGTATGTTTTTTTAGTTGTTTGGTTGGTTTTTTTAACTGGCTAATTACAAAATAAAATGGAAGTGCACTTTTGTGTAACTGAGGTCAATGTTGAGGGAAAAGTTGGTCAATAGGCATCCTTTTGTGGCATAGATGATTGTTCTCAAAGGGGTGCTAGACACGCAAAGAGGAGTGTCATCTTCGATGAAGGTTTGGAAGATGCTTCCTTGTCCACATGCAGGAAGGAACTTTATTGCGACACTTCTTACACCCACGCCTCAAGCACTGACGAAGGAAAAACAACCTCATACAAATATGTTTGCATTGTTTGATTTGAGCTGTTTGACTTTTTCATCTTTTTTTTTTCTTTTTTTTTTTTTTTTTTTTCTTCCAAGCAGGTGGCTGGCGTGCTGTGGGGTGGAGAAAAAGTGAGAGACTCAGATCATTAAAGGGCATTCTCGGAGATCTTTACTCTTCATTACTCTGCCCTTTAAAATAAAAAAAAAAGTCAGTGAGTTTAGAAAAAAACCCCTGAGCTCTGCTGGCTGAGATGACCGGTTCTGTAATTCCAGTAGAGCAGCTGCAGGACTGAAAATGAAAATCTGACAAGGAAGAAAGCTGTTGCCATTCAGGTTAACAGTTTTCATTGAAAGTAAAAGCCTGTGGTCTCTGCGCTGTTTTCACTTACCATTATGCCACACAAAATGGCATTAGTGTAACTGAGCACCAAAGTCCTGCCCGTGTGATGGGCGCTGCATTTCCATTTTGCTGACTGGCTTACCCCGGGGACTTCACTTGTGACCGGTTTTGCTTGGGGTCATATTTTATTTTTTTATTATTATTACTGGTGTTAAAGTTACACCTAGAAGTTCAGGTGTAGTCATAAGCCAAACCCCTTTGGCTGAGTAGCACCTGGCACATTGTGTAACAGCTTTTCCCTACCCTGCGGTGTTATTTAACTTGGAGGAAGAAAATGACTCGTATTGATTACCCACTGAAGTAATACCGAGTGGGAGTTTCTGCTTTCCCGTAATCTAGCACTGATAATTTTGGTGCGGGCTATTGAAGTTTGCCTGAACCTCTTCTTTCAGAGCAGAAACTTGAAGTAACTCCAGATAAAATTATCAAAGGTAGGTAGGTGTAGGGCATCAGGTGGAGCTAGGATCCAGAACTTCGCAGGAGTCCTAGTACCAAGCCAAAGGCTCCATGTGCCAGCCACTCATCCCTGGTAGAGCAGAGGAAAAGCTTATTTCTGGAAACTCGTTTTACCATGGAGTAACACACACGCAAAAAAAAAACGGACCAGGCAAAAAGCAGCAGAACAAAACGATGAGACAACACGCGCAGTTTTCTTGTTCTTGCAGCAGTGATAAACTAATTGCAAGGCAACGGTGTCAAAACCTGACCTCTGAGTGAAAATGCACGCTTAGGCTGGCGAGGAAGAGGAAGGGCAGGCACTGCCCTGCGTTGCTGGAGACCACACGGCCAGCCAGGCCGTCGGCGAGCTGGGAGGGAGGGCAGATCTGTGCCAGGGAAAACGGCTCGCATGTGGACTTCGTCAACCTTGTTTTCTTGGCTTTTGTGTCTTGTAAACAAGTTGTGGCAGCTGCACGTGATAAATGTCCACGCAGAGCAAAAACAGTGACAATGAGGAGGGAAGTTTGAGACTGGCGTCGCTGGCTGTGTGCGGGGGGGGCTTGTGGTATCCCGCATCTCTCCTGGCCTCTGCCGTGAGGTCAATGTACGCGTCTATAAAACCGTTGAGGCTGTAACAGCTGGCGTCATGTGCTATAGGGGAGGGAAGGGGCGCGGGGAGAACACGAAGCTGGGGTAACTCACTTCAAAGCTGGGATGGCTGGCTCTGGGAGGGCAGCGCGGCCGGTCTGCCAGCTCCCGGGTGATGCCAGCTCCGTGGCCGGAGGGATGCTGCTGCCCGGGCAGGTGGGGTGCAGGCAATAACCTCACTGGAAAAGGGATGGCAGGAGAAAGTAAGCAGAAAGAGGGGAGAGAGAGTGTGGGGGGTGGTGGGGAATGCTCACGGTTTTCCCCTTGGAGAGGAGGGAAGCCCAGCCGGCCGAAGGTGCCGTGCGGCTGGAAGCCGGGGTGCACCGTGACCCTGTTCAGGATCACTTTTCCACCTACGGTGTTTGGGGCATCAGCAGTTGACTGTGTGCTGCGTGTCGAAGTCTGCTTTCATTCGTCGTTTTTCTCACAGCTTACAGAGTTTTCTTGTTAATGCTTAAAAACTGTTCCTTAAAAACTCTCTTAAAGCTCATTTGGGTTTTCTTTTTTTCTTCCTCTTCTTGGCATCTTGCAGCTGTCAACTTCCCTCCTGGCTTTTGCCAAATAGGGATTACTGGCACGAATACAGCTCATGTTCACTTTTCAGGACATTACTTGCTCTAAGTCTCTTGTTCACCAGTTGCCAGAGTTGTTACGTCTCGATCCTGTTTCGCTGGTTCAGCGGGCTCTTCTCCCATGAGTTCCAGTGTTCAGGTCGAAGGAGAAGAGATTAGATTAGCCACTCTCTCTAGCAAAATGTCACTTAAAGCTGTTGCTGTTCCAGACATAATAATTGCATCCACGTGTGCTGTATGTGGTTCAGTGTCTATTCCAGTCCCTATCACAACAATGAGTGCCTGGAGCTCTGCACACACAGAAAATCACATGAAGTGAGGCTAGCTGTACTACCAAGTCAAAACTCAGACTACTTTCTCCGTCTAAATTTTGCATTGCTGACACCTCAAAGCCATGGCATTTACCCATTTTGCTCGCCTTTCCCTTCAAAACTGGCTTTACTTGCCTTAAAACTCCCTTTTATTTCTGAAGCTTTCTCACACCTTCAGCTCCGAGGCATCGGGTCCGGGACTAAAACTGGCAAGCATCACAAGTCCTGGTACGGAGGCTTGCAGACGAGGGTAGCTTCCAACAACAGATCAACTTCACAGCCCTTTGTAGCGCTGCGATGCCGCCTCGCCGTGTGACGTGAATCCCGGTTCCTGAAGCTGATGCAGAGATGAGTAAATCACAGCTGCCTCCCAGCTAATCCCGGTTCTGCCAAATTTTATGTGTTTCTATTAACAAACAAGGTGTTGATCTTTCAGCCGCTTACACCAATGCGTAATAAACGTGCAAAGATGCACACAGGTAGCAGTGCTTTGGATTAGTGACTTAACACGGGGGCAGGTGGGAGCCTGAGGGTTGAATGGGTGCAGGTGACAAGGACCTAACCCTGTTTGTTCTCGGACAGCTTCTCTGGGACCACAAACCAGGGCTGCGGCTGCTTTCCCTAATTGCAGCCTGGGCAGTGCCTGCCCCGGGCAATGTGCCCCGTCTGCAGGTGTGTAACAACGTGACCCTCGGAGCGAAGAACCGGGGGCATATATTTTTCTGGGCATTGTCTGGGCATATATAAACCCTGCACGTGGTTTTTGTTGTGAGCCTTTCTTCGTGGCATTCAGCTGATGATGAAGAGGATTGAC
This sequence comes from Cariama cristata, assembly GCF_000690535.1. Classification (NCBI taxonomy): domain Eukaryota; kingdom Metazoa; phylum Chordata; class Aves; order Cariamiformes; family Cariamidae; genus Cariama; species Cariama cristata. The sequence goes on along the minus strand of NW_009620708.1, from coordinate 3,926 downwards.
CTGACTGCGGGGAGAGCAGGGCAGCCCCGGTGCTGTGAGTTTTGCAGTAAGCATATATGTTTGTATGGCTTCTGGGAGCCTTTCTGTCTCCGCACCATTCCACGCTGCTGGGGAGATGCTGGCAAGTGTTCCTGGAGCTCCTCCGTCAATGACATCTCACAGGTTGGCAGGGCTCAGCTTCTTTTTGAGAATATTCATTTTATCGGTAGTAAGGGAATAATTTCTGACTGTGAGGCCTGTAGGTTTACCAGTAGAGTATTCAATAAATATACAGAAAATGTTTGGTCCTGCTCTGAATCCCTGCTCTTTGGGAAGCGATGTGTCACGCACTTCAGGCTTGCTGCTGCTTCCTCCCCTACAAACACACGCTTAGGGCCAGAGTGGCTCCCATCAGGGATAAACCGTCTGGTTTCTGTAACTGCTGTGTCCTGCCTAGTTTCAGCATAAAAGAAGCTTTCCTCTGAACTTTGCCTCTAGTGTCCTAGCTCTTTTACAGGAGCAAAATTGTTTTCTGTGGCTTGGTGAATAGATTTTTAGTGCTTGGCTGAGGGCTTTTGGCCTTTTGACCTGTCCTTTAGAAGCTGTTGATGGAGAAGACAATCTTCATCATAATTTGCCACCAGCTTATAGATTTTGCCAGGACTCTCTGTGTATATATCTCCTAGTAAGGACACCATACATACATGGGTCCTGGTATTTATATTAAAAAGAAAATAAGTCACACAACCAATTGTGGGAAGAACGTGACGTCCTCCAGCTTGCTTTTATGAATTTCTGTAGCTTGTCTTGGAAATTGTTCTGGATAGCAGACACGTAACTGATGGTAAGGATCACAACAGCTTTGTGATTTTCCTGAGTAAGCGTTCAGCTGTTTTGCCAGAGCCTGTAATTTCACTTCCTTTTCTAGCCTGCAATGCTCTGATTGCCCGACCTTGTGCCCAATGTCTTTTTATTTTCTTTTGTACTTCTAGTCTCATTCCCTGTTTGAACTCTCCATCATCTCCCTGTTTTACTTGAGAGAGCTAGCATAGAGATCATGCATAGTCCATTTAACTAGGTTAGAGATTATTTTGACTAGTTTTGTACTGTTTTGAAAGTCATCTGATCCTTGCTACCCTCCTAAACTAACCACAACAGCAAATCTTGCTCTGATGCAAACAAACCAACTTCTGTTCATGAGAGAAAACACATCTTCCCTGTGTAGATAGCCTGGCTTTTCTCTAACTTCTGCTTTCTGTGCTGTGACAGGGGTAAGCCAGAGAGAGAAGCAATTAGTAATAAAATCCATCAGGCATTTTCCAAAGCAGGGGGATTGTTTTTAGTTTCGAGTGGGTGGCGTTTCTGGTTTCAGCACGCGGTCCTGGCTCCGCTGCCGTGGGCCTTCCCCGGGTGGACGTCCCACCAGGCGAGGTGTGAAGCAGACATTCCTCTGTCAGCCTCACTAAAAGGTTAGTTCAGGTTATCGCAGTAAATGCTACTTAGGCAGTTGCTCCTGTAACCAATTCTTCATTGGTTAAATTCAGCTGGCTTGCATTCAGCCAAGGTATTTCCAGTGATGTGCTGCCAACTTTCTCCAACTTTCTCCTCAAAAGCCTTTCTTGCTTAGCTGGTGATAGATGGAAAAAGCCTCCTGTAAATATCTCCTTTTAGCGTATAGATTTCCATCTGCAAAGCACATACTGTCTGTTGTAAAGCTACCAGTCCCTCCGCCTCCCTTCCTCTACCAAACCAAACCTCCTTGGCCCCCTGCTCCCTCCGTCCTGCCCCAAGCACCTTCAGCCAACGTCACCTCCTTGCCTGCTGGGACTTGTCACCGTATCGGCTGCCCTGGCCCTGGGGGGATGTCCCCGAGTTTCTGGAGGCTGCTCCCTCCACCTGGGGCTGATGATGGGCTGCTTCCTCCCCAGCAGCCAGGGGCCTGGATGGAGAGCGGGGAAATTGTAAGTGAGGAGCTTGTAAAAGCCGCAGCCTGGCCCTCGGTGCCTCGGCCCTTTTGGCCGTTGGAGGAAGAGCTTGGCTGAGCCTCCCTCCCCGCGGGATGCGCCTCCTGCCCGAGGAAATCCCCGGCTGCCAGGCAGCCCCACGGACCCGGCTTGGGATTTTAAACTGTGGCCGGTCAGCGCTGGCTGGGTACGGGACGAGAGCTATTGGTTTTGAGAAAGCCCTAATAAACCTTTTGATTATGCGTAAGAAAAAAAAATAAATAATCCTTCCAGCTCCTCAGCTATGTGGTTTGCCTAAACTTAACTTCCTTGGGATACATCAGAGTTTGATCTTTAAGAAATGGTATCTAAACAGCCCGTGTGTCAAAACTTAACCGTTCTGGCGATAGGATCGTAATCTGCCTTTGATCCCGTAAATTGTTGAACCACAACTCGATCTGTTGCCCGAGGACTGCAGGAAATGTACCCAGGCTTATGCAAACTCCTAGGAGAGGGAATGTTTCGCAGGGCTGGGAGGCGGCGGGGGGAAGATGGCTCTCGCTGCAGCTCGCAGTTTCTGGCTTGCAGCTGAACCGTTTGGCAGTCCCGACGCTTCTCCCCGTCACCCTCCTGCCAGTTCCCACGGCTTCGACCCCTCGCTTCTCGGCCCCCAGTTGTGCAAGCCTGGAGCGGCGAGATTTTTTTTCCAGAGCTCTTCTCCTGTACGCCGGTGGCATTTACCAGCAGAGTTTGCAAACTTGGTCCTTTGGCCGTGTTTTTCTCCGAACAGCAACTGCAATGTTCATGTTTCACCTCTAAATCCCCGTGACTTTTGCCGGTTGGGGGATATTTGTATGAGGGTGGGTGAATCTGAGGGTGAGAGACAAAACAATTTCTTTGGGAACCTTGAGGGGAGCCAAGACTGCACCGGAGCCCGACCGAGGCAGGACGCGGCAACAACACAGCGGGGGCACAGCCCGCAGCTGGGGAGCTGTCAGGCAGGACTTCAGTTTTGTGTAAAATGTGAATTTTCCTCTTTCCCAGACTTGTAAAAGAATACTCAAACCCTTGTAGAGAGGCAGGTTGGGTGTAGTGTGGGAGTACATCCGCCACCGTGTTCGAAACAACTGCGCTTTATATCCTAACCCTGGCTCAGGGCAGCAGATCCTGCTAAAAAAATAAAAATAAGGATCCCTTGATCCCTTCTCCGTTCTTTCTTTTCTCATTTTGGTATGTAAGCCAAGTGACATGACACTGGACTTTGGTACTTCATCTGTTTTTTTTTTAAATTTGCATGTTGAAGAAAGCT
>NW_009620708.1:0-624 GCF_000690535.1 Cariama cristata | reverse complement strand
TGCCGTGCCGTGCCGTGCCAGGGGTGGCCGTGCTATGTCCAGAGCACAGCCCGGCTTTTTTCGTAAGCCGCGTGTGCCATGCAGGTACGGGGCTGCGCACACCAGAATGTGGGGCAGCGCTGCCTCGGCTGGGCATGAGTTTGTTTTGCTGTTTCTGTTTGGTTTTTTCACCTCGGTGATAATTCTTACCCAAGGCGTGATCTCTGCTCTGTGTACTTTACTACTCCTTGTGATAATGAAAATCCGGCCCTGAACTTTTTCACTACAAAGGAAACAAGAACTTTGCCCCATCGGCTGTTCACAGGGCGTCCGGCGATGCCGCAGCCTTTTCTCACGTGCAAAAAAACCCCCAAAGTCTGTGGAAATCAAGGTTATGCTGATGGCAGAGGGCTTACTGTTTTTTCACCGGTGTAGGCGGAGATCAGGCGCTTTGACCTGACATGAGATTTCTGGTGTCAGCCTCCTCTTAAAAAAAGAGAAGGCACCCAACCAGTCAGTGGAAACAAACCTATAAACGCCAGGATTGCCGGTAACGTGCCGTATACGGCTCAAAGTGCAACCTGTGATGGGTGAGCGCTGAAACATTAACCAGACCTCGGGACACCGTCTGTAGTCGCCGCTCGG
>NW_009620707.1:7054-7289 GCF_000690535.1 Cariama cristata | reverse complement strand
AGGGATCCCAGCCCCCGTCCCACCGAGGGGCTCAGCCTGGCCAATGCACCCCCTGCGTGGCTGCTGTTCCCGCGCATCCCGGGCAGCTGGGGACAGCACGGTGACCCCAACACATCGACCCCCAGCCCTTCCACCAGCCCGCAGCAGCCCTCATCAATTAGGAAAGGAGGTGAATTAAACGCAGGGTCTAGATGAGGCTAGTTCGAGTCGGGGGGGGGCGCGGCGCAGCGCGGGG
>NW_009620707.1:2989-6985 GCF_000690535.1 Cariama cristata | reverse complement strand
GCCACCTCTGAGCAGCCCGGTTCCCCTGAGCGCTCCTGCAGGACTTGGGATTCGTTCCAGCTCCAACGGGCACGCTTTTGCTGTCGACAGCAGGACTAACGAACAAGGAGGGCCAAAACTGCACACCGGTTTTGTTACTTGGTGTTAGCAATTTGCAGAAGGGATGTGGCAGGGCCTGGAGTAATAGGAACAGTCGGGAGTGGCAGAGGAAGGTCAATAGAAAAGGAAAATATGTGAAGATTGTGAGTGATGCTCCTGACCATCTCCTCTGCATTTACACTTTCATGGCATGTAGCGGTCAGTAGGCAACAGGTTGTCCAGTGTCAGCATGAGCGCTCCCAGGGATGCCAGCAGACACGCAGGAGCGGGTTGCTGCGGTCCATCGTTCAACGCTCTCTCAAGGCACGGCTGAAAGCAGCGGGTCGGCCGAGTCGCCAGCACAACCCCTGTGCACACCAGACGCCCCCGAGCGAGGGGCCCGGCGGGTGACAGCGGGCCCTGCCTGGCCTCGGCGGACCCCTTTTCTGGTGAGAAGCGGGGCTACGGACACTGCTTGGACGTGCTCTGTCGTTGGTCTGAAAGCCTCGACAGTCAAACGGGGTTCCTCAGCCGGGCTCTAGCTGTCACGTAGGCTGCTTTCAGCGCGGTTCCCCAGAAAGCTCCCAGGTGAGATCCGGTCTCAGTCGCTTTGCTGTCGTGCCTTAAGACTGACAGGTGCTCTGATTTCACAGCATGCATTTGCCATACGTTGTGTAACAGCTTATAGTAAGAGATATGCTGCAAAAGGCAGGAGGCAGGGCAATGCAGGCGCTTTGCAAAACCTGGGAATGCTTTTCCTCGCATCTTCCCCCGGCCTAGGCTGGGTGTTGGGCTGGGCTGGGCTGAAATATCTGTGTCGGGAGACATGAAGGGTGACCACTGGTATTGGCCTCTCCTACCGCTGACGGATGAAGCGTGCAGAAGGGAAATGATGGCATGATAGAAAGCTACCGAAATCATCAGGATTTCTCTCCAGTCCACTGGGTCTGGATGACAGTGAGATGAGATTTGCATCCAATGTCTTCAAGGTGCCTTCAATCCAGCACAATATTACAGCATTTTTAGTTATTTCCTTTTCGATACTTCCAATGCAGGTTGAAGTCGAACGCAACGGGAAGAGAGGCAGAAAGATGCGTGGGCAGCCTAGACAAGGAGTGTGACACTACCACACTGCCTGCCTGCACTGGCAAGTTTTCTTTTTTTTAACATAAAGATTAAAGAAAAGCCCAAACCTGGTCTTAAGTGCAGAAAAACACCCGGTAGCTGTGCCATGTTTTCTCAAAACTGAGGGGTTTTTTGTCTGCTTGACACTTCTGTCTCGTGGCAGTATCCTGCAGTCAGGTCTTTCTGCTGGGTGAGGCACCGTTCACCAGCGAGCTTTCACCACAGGTAAAGATGTAACATATTGGGTAAATTAAACAAATAACCAAGGAAGGAGAGTGGTACAGAGACAAGGCAGGGACAGCACTAGGACATTTGTAGTTCATGGTCTGCGAGAGGGCATCGGTTCACTCCTCAGCATAAGATGTTCAGAAATCTAGAGTAGTAAGAGGTAACACAAAAGTAGCCTGAAAAAGAGGTGACAGAAGGCATTTGAGGTTCCAGTGGAACTGTCATCTACAAAAACAGTCACAGCATCTGTTGTACAACCTAAATATTGACCGAAAAGCTCATGCCGCTGTTCCCTTCAAGCTCCAGCCTCCCATGGTTTGTTTTACCCCCTCGGCCAGCTTTACGAAAAACGAATTCTGGGCTTCCTGGTCCGAGAGGCCAATGTGTGCACACACTAAATGTACCTTAAATACTTTAAATGACTGAATTTTGAACGGTGACTTTTTTGATACATGACTTCAGTACCGTTATGATCCTTACTGGCTATTTTTAGTCTGTATCCTCGTCAGGAATTGGCAGTAGGCACCTAGTAAATAGACCGAGAATAGAAATGCATGAAGGGAGGTTAGCGCTCCCAGCCTATATCGCCGCTTCTTTCCTCTGGTTTAAACCCTTTCAGATCCCACTTAGCAAAACTTAACTGACCTTTATATCTGTGTTCTGTCCCATATCTGCACAGCCAGTTTCCATGGAGCACGACCTGCCCCAGCTGGGATGCCTTGTGTTTGTTTGCTCCTCTGTTATCTCTCAGCAGAAACAAGGAAATAACAACTTGTCTCTCCCCGATGTTATTGTGTGTCAGGCTCTCCTTACACCGTGCTTTACAAAGCCTTCTCCTTCCCCCCATTTATACCACCACACTAGCAATCCTTTCAGCGGCTTACTTAATGTAGCAAGAATATGCACTTAAATTTGGCATGTGCTTGTATAAAAGTACAAACAAGGAATAATCCGCGCACCTCAAGGAGTCAATAAATGCTCGGCCGTAAACCCTTCTCCTCCAACCAGTTTACTGCCCAGCACGAATTTCCATGAACGCCAACATCTCTGATTCTCTGCCGAGTTGTAGCCCTGCTCCAGCTTTCCTTCACAGCAGTCTTATCTCAGACACCTGCTTGGCCTTTTGGCTCTGAACACCCTCTAATATTCCCCCCATTAGTTGCCAGTTCTCTTGTTTTAATGGTAAAGTGAGACACAGAGAAACGGATCGCTAAAATGTTTTATCACATTTACTCGATCCAGGGAGATCCCAAGTCTGGGATTGTTTTCCTAATGCAAAGGAAATAGTTAATAATATTTTTATTTAAAACCAAATCATATCCCCGAGTGATGCTCCAGCAAGTGGTATTTGTTATTCTGTAATGGGCACCTCTCCGTCTCAGTCCGTGCCCTGAATTAAGGCGCTCCTAGGAAGACTGTATGTCAAGCAATGCTAAAAAGCATGACCTGTGTGTCGTCGACTGCAGGGCTCCTGGCGCAGCCTACAAGAAGGGAGGGTTATGAGTTGGGCACGCAGGCTCCAGCGCGCTCCTTTGCTCCCTGCCGTCGCTGCAATGCTTGCTTAAGCAGCTCAAGACGGCTTCACTCCTGTGCTATATAAAATAACAGGGGTCAATATTGAACCCTGCGTGCCGTGACATGGGCAGTTTCCAGCCAGCGGCACGCTGTACCGGCCAGGCAAACCCGCTGCCTCCAGCGGAAGGCCCGGCGGTCTCCTCCCTAGCGACAAGCGGCACAGACTATCTCGTCCGTGGGTACCCAGCCTGGTGCCGGGGCTGCTCGGAGCAGCTTGGTTTTCTGGCAGTGCAAAAGGAGCATCTTTTCCACCTTCTCTCTGCAATGCTCTTCCCTCCTCGCTCCTTGCAGTATTACCCATGAGTGGGGATGAGCCCTTCCGTGCTTTACCCCCAAGCAAACCCTCTCTGAGCATCCAGAAACACTTTTTGAGGAGCTGGGGGGCGAAGGGGAGAAAACCAGCACGCTCCAGTGCAAACACAGTGCTCTGGGTACACGCTCCAGAGCCCCACGCACCCCCGGGTAAGCTGCCGGAGCAGCAGCGTCGGGGTCTATCAGCTTCCCGATAACTTCCCAGCCCAGGGCTCCCTTCCAAGCCGGGCGAGAGGCAGATTGCCCTTCCCTGACGGAAGGCGATGCTGCAGGAGCCTGTCTGTGTGCGGCAGGACCGGGATAATCCGAAGCGCCTCGTTTAGTGCAGGTACCAGGCAGGAGGCGATGCGCCGGCCCTGCGCTTGCCTGGTGCTGTACAGGAGGTGTGGGTAAGGCAGATGACCCTCGGGTTTTAAATCCTTGGGGGAAAAGAGCTTGAGCATTACGCCGAGTGTTGATGGCAGTCTTTGCTTTGAAGGTTTTCCCTCCCCGGGACTCTGAATCCAGCCAAGTGAGAAGCTCCGAAGTGGGGAATCCCTGCTCTGGCGATGGGGAGATGGGAAGGAGATGGGGACGGGGGCTCCCACAGAATTTGCCTCTGGTGACTGGCGACGAGCCCCGGGAGGGAGCAGAGCCCGAGGTCTGCATGCCCAGGCGGTATTTGGGTGAGGGGAGTCA
>NW_009620707.1:1587-2951 GCF_000690535.1 Cariama cristata | reverse complement strand
GGGAGCCCGGCGGGAGCGAGCCTCTTATCTGCTTCCTCGCGGCCCTGGCTGCTTCCTTCCATCGCTGCATCGTGACCTTTCCATGCCCACCAGCACCCAACAGTTCTTCCAGACCCCGATCTGCGGGGGTTTCCTCCTCCTTTCTACCTGTTTTAAGAGAAACCTGCTCCAACGCAAATCCTGTCTCATTTTCTCCCCCACTTGCCTTCCACCCCTCTCCCCATCAAACTCAGAAACAATTCTTTCTTTTTGGAGCGGCTAACTGGGGCATACAAACTGGGTGCGGAGCCTTCACCGTCACCTGGGGAATGCCACGGTTCCCCACTAGTGAGCACCCGACAATCGTCACAGCATCGTGCCCCAGGTCACCCGTGGGCAGGCAGCGCGTGTCGCTCCTGCGGACTCTCTGGGCTGAGAGGGGTTAATGCAGAGCGGAGTTTTAAGGAGCAGAGCTGGAGTATCATCAGCCTCAAAAACTGCAAAGGCTAACAACAAAAAATAGCTGCTTCTCGGTCAGTAGCCCTGAGAGCGCAGGACTTGCTGCAAGCTGTTTCCATTTCTTATAAATGCCTCTCTTACAAAAAGGAAGTTTGGCTGAAGCACATGCAGGAGAATGAATAATGTCAGAAATGTTGAAACTCTGCCCAGATGGCATGACGTAATACTAGCAAGAGCTCTGATCCACAGGCTACAATAAATATATCCTGGGATGGGCCATTTACTGTTTCCTGGAATTGGAAAGACCTGTCTCAGGACCCAGTTCTCCCCACTGATGGCAGTGTGAATTTTTAAACTAAAGCAAAATGAGATTCTGCGCTTGGTTTGGTGGGAAAAAAAAGGAAATTCCAAGAATTTGACTTGTGTCCTCTGACTTTCCCTGCTCTTTGCTTTTCTCTCAGCCTTGCAGGAGGACACAGACCTTTCAAGAGCTGTTTGCCGAGGAAAGCCCTGCGAGCTGCCGGCACCTGGCAGCTGGGACGAGTTTGCCTAACGAAGGTGCAGACCTGCAGCAGCCTGCGCCTCCCTCCCAAAGGTCGGAGAGGCTCCGTCCTTGCCCTGCGCACGTGGGAGCATGGGAGCCAGCAGCCACAGCCACAGCCTTCCTCCCCGAGCCGCTCTGGCCGAGGGCGCAGCGGGGCTGTGCTGACCCGGGGTGCCCTGGGGTGCCGGCATCCCAACAGCTAACCCATACGAAGTCGAATGGGGGGTCCATTCAGTTTACATTGCTGAATTCCCACAGGTGCAGCTGGGGCTGACATCAGTAGGAAAAAGGTGAGTTGTGTATTAAAGATCTTATTTTTTTTTTTTTAACATATGCCCTTGAGTATCCATCTGAAGGTAACAGTCTGACTGAACCCGTTCGC
>NW_009620707.1:469-1556 GCF_000690535.1 Cariama cristata | reverse complement strand
AGGAGCGGTAGTTAAAGCAAGGGGAGCGACAGCCTGCAGGACAAGCAGGACGCTGTGGGCAAGGCTGGTTGTGCCTCTTGCCTGGCTCCTCGTTGGGGGGGTTTGCTCTTTCCTGGACTGATCGGAAAAGATGCCAGACTTCCCAGCTGTCGGAAGGGGAAGGAGCGTGGTGCTGTGCATCCAGCCTCCAGCCCATCGTGGGCATAGGCAGGGTCCAGCTTGCACAGTGCTTGGGCTGGGGGCTCACGGGGGCCACCACCCACCTCCTGCCCAGCCTCCGCACTGCCCTGCCTGCACGGAGCTCCTGCCTGCACCCTCCTGTGCCCACCGGCCCGGCCCGGCAGCTCGAGCCGGCCAGGGTACCTGCGGGCATGGAGGCAGGGAGACCCTGGGAACTTACTGTAGCTCTCCAGGGAAAGACATCTGGAGCTGGAGGTTGCAGCATGGTGACCTGTGAGTGTTTTGCCCCTGCTCTGCCTCGGGGAAGAACATCAGTAACCCCTGCTTTGTGCGAAATACTCCGTCCCGTCCTTGTGCAAAGGGGCTGCCAAAAGAGAAGCTCTTGCAGATGCTGAAAAGCGCTGTTGGGCTTGTCACGTTAGTGCTGTCAGGAGCTAAGGGATGGGAGAGCAAACCAGGATGCGCTGGGAAGGGGGCTGGTTTGAACGGGGGCGGCTGCCGCCTGTGCGCGGCAGAATGGGAGCTCCGGCGGTGCTGCCAGGCCTGGTCCTGGGCGCTGGGAGGGGACCGGGTTGGTATCGAGGACCTCACGGGACATCCCTCGCAAGCAACAGATGTTAAAGCGTCTAAGTCTCATTCCCTTGTTTTTAATTACTGTTTATTGGCTATTAACCTTGATGCAGACTGCAAACACCTCTGTCCAAACACAGATCACAAGGGAGAGCAGCAGCCTTATTTGATTTTGATGCAATTTACACAAGCAAGAGTCAAATTTGGTGCTTGGAAATGACTCAGACTCCTTTCAGCACGGCCGGCAGCACCGCCTGGGCCCCCGCGCCAAGGCAGGTACGCTCCTGCTGCGCTTGGGTGGGACCGCTCACGGCTGGCGGTTTGGGGGACTGCTTTT
>NW_009620707.1:0-249 GCF_000690535.1 Cariama cristata | reverse complement strand
CGCCTGCTGCGGGGAGCGCGTGACTCCCTGCGGGGTTTCGTCGCAGAATTGCTGACTTACGGGGAGGAATGGAGAAGTTGCCCTTCCGTGGGGGCCGGCGGGCAGCTCGGCGCGTGGGCGAGGTGCTGCGGCAGCGTGGGGTTGAGTCAGGGCTTTGGGACAGGTGCTGGGGCCACGTTTGAGGACAAGGTCCCCTGCCCGGGTGACAGCAGGACTTCAGGCCGGGGCTGGTGAAGCACCGGGCTGGCC
>NW_009620706.1:3188-3428 GCF_000690535.1 Cariama cristata | reverse complement strand
GCGGCAACCTTTTCGCCTGGACCCCTACCCCCAGCCAGCACCGCCGTCTTCATAGCGGCCAGAAGCCCTTCCAGTGTGGCCAGTGCGGCAAATGCTTCGGTGAGAGCGCCCGTCTGCTTGAGCACCAGCGCACTCACACCGGTGAGAAGCCATACCGCTGCCCCGACTGCCCCAAGACCTTCAGCCGCGGCTCCCATCTCGCTCGCCACCGCCGCCTCCACACAGCTGAGCCGGGGCCCG
>NW_009620706.1:2820-3025 GCF_000690535.1 Cariama cristata | reverse complement strand
TGGCTGCTACAACCCTTCTGTGGTGGCCACGGGGATGTGGTTTGGCCCCATTGGCGCCCATCATCAATACAAAGACTTCGGAAAGATCCGTGATGTAGCCAGTTGTTATTACAGTTGTTCTGTGATGGCCACGTGCCCGTGGGTTGGCCCTATCGGCACCCAACGTCAACATAAAGACTTCAGGAGGAGCCATGACATGGCCAGT
>NW_009620706.1:0-2788 GCF_000690535.1 Cariama cristata | reverse complement strand
ACTGGCACTCATCGTCAATGTAAACAACTTGGGGAGGACCCATGATGTGGCCAGTGACTCTATGACCCTTCTGTGGTGGCCATGGGGACATGGTTTGTCTCCATCAACGCCCACTGTTGGCTTGCGGGGAACCTGTGTAGGCAAAAAGCCACGGGACTGGGGACAAACGTGGACAGAAAGACTTGGGGAGGACTCATGATGTGGCCAATGGCTACCCTTCTGTGGTGGCCACAGGGATGCGGTTTGGTGGTTTTGGTGCCCATCACCAATGGAAAGACTTAGGAAGGGTCCATGACTTGGCCAATGTCTACTACAGCCTTTCTGTGGTAGCCACAGAGATGTGGTTTGGCCTCGTTGGTGCCAGTTATCAACAAAAAGACTTGGGAGGGGCTTGGGATGTGGCCAATGGGGATGTGGTTTTGCCCCACTGGTGCCTCCCATTGGTTCGTGGAGAAGCTATGTGGGCAAAAAGAGATGGCATTGGGGCTGAAGGTGGACACAAAGACTTGGGCCAGGACCCATGACATGGCCCAATGGCTACTGCAGCTCGTCTGTGGTGGCCATGGGGACGTAGTTTGGTCCCATTGGCACCCATCGTCATCACCAAGGTTTGGGGAGGTCCCATGGTGTGGCCAGCAGCTACCACAGCCCTTCCATGGTGGCCACAGGGACATAGTTTGGTCCTGTTGGCACCTGTTGTCATCACAAAGACTTGGGAAGGTCCCGTGACATGGCCAGTGGCTACCATGGTCCTTCCGTGGTGGCCACGTGCCTACAGCTGGCACCCATCATTCAGTAGGTAAGAGGTCATGTGGGCAAACAGTGAGGATGGGGGGAATTTTTAAGGAAAAAAAATCGCAATAACCGCACTAAAACGGTCCTTAAAACCCACGTGTTGATTTTCACCACCCGCCGGCACCACCGCCACAGTTTGGAGGGAACAGAAACCACGTCGCTAGGAGGGGACAAGCGGGATGGACCCCCATCTCCTTCCATCTGTCTATCCAGAGCATCAAATCCATGGCTGGGTGGGGTCAAAGTCCTCCAGGTTTCAGCCCTGGGTGCTCAAACAGCCCCGGGGGCTCATCCACGGGCACAGGGGAGCCCCAAAGCCCACGCCCGAGGCAGTTCGGGGGTGACGGAGACCCCCCCCGGGGCACCCTTATGCCGTGTGAGCCGGGCCAGCACCTCCAGCCTCGCTGCCTGGCCACGTTGCCAGCCCAGCTTCAGGTGGTGGTGGCCCTGGTGGTGGCCCCGGCGGTGGCACAGGGTGGGTGGCAGCAGCATGGCGCTCAAGGAGGGTACGGTGGGAAAAGCCCTTGGTGCAGAGGCGACACTGGAAGCGCTCGGGGCGGTGGGTGCGCATGTGGACGTTGAGGGAGCTCTTCTGGGTGAAGCGTTTGCAGCAGACGCCGCACTGGAAGGCGCGGACACCCGTGTGGGTCACCATGTGCTTCAGCAGGTAGTCACGGAGTGAGAAGGAGCGCCAGCAAATGGAGCACTGGTGGGGCTTCTCGCCTACAGAGAGACAAACGTGGGTCAACACGGATCGACATGGGTCAACACGGATCGATATGGGTCATCGTCGAGCAACACAGGTTGACGGGGTCAACACAGGTCAACATGGATCAATACAGGTCAACATGGAGCAACACAGGTTGACATGGGTTGACATGGATTAATGGAGGTCAACATGGAGCATCATGGAGCAAGACAGGTTGCTAGGTCAACATGTGTCAACATAGTTCAATACATGGCAACACAGAGCGTCATGGAGCAACACAGGTTGACATGGATCAATGCAGGTCCACATGGAGCAACTTGGAGCAACACAGGTTGACAGGGGTCAACATGCGTCAACATGGATCAATGCACCTCAGCACAGAGCAACACAGGTTGACAGGGGTCAACATGGAGCAATACAGGTCAACCTGTAGCAACACAGGTTGACAGGTCAACATGAGTCAACATGGAGCAATACAGGTCAACGTGAGTCAACACAGAGTGACATGAGTCAACGTGAGTCAAAAGGGAGTGACATGCATTGATGAGGGTCAACACAGGTCAACATGGATCAACACAGGTCATGGTGGGTCAACACAGGTAAGATGGAGTGACGTGGGTGAACGTGGGTCAACGCAGAACAACGTGGGTCAAAATGGAGCAATACAGAGTGACACGGGTCTACACATCAACACAGGTCCATGTGGAGCAACATGGGTCAACATGGATCCACAGGTGAACACGGATTAACATGGATCAACACAGGTCAACACGGAACAACACAGATCAACGTGGCTCACCAGATTAACAAAGCAACATGGGTCAACACTGATCAACGTGGGTCAAAATGGATCAACACAGGTCAACATGAGTGAACAAGGGTCAACACTGGATCAACGTGGGTCAACACAGAATGACATGGGATGTCATGGATCAACACAGGTCTACATGGTCAAAATGGAGCAACATGGAGTGACATGGGTCAACATAGATCAACGGGGTCAACGTGGATCAACACAGGTCAACATGGGTTAACATTGGTCAGCACAGGTCAACACGCGTCAACGGGGATCAACAGAGCAACATGAGTCAACACAGGCCAACGTGGATCAACATGGGGCAACAAACATGGGTCCGGGTCACCACAGAATGACACGGGTCAATGCTGATCACATGGAGCAATGCATGTCAACATGAAGCAACACAGAGCAACACGTGTCAACACGGATTAACATGAAGCGATGCGTGTCAACACGGGTCAACATGGCTCCCTCCACCCTCCCGT
>NW_009620705.1:0-4823 GCF_000690535.1 Cariama cristata | reverse complement strand
TCTGAGACTTGTCAGCCACAGTTTTTGCTGGCTACTGTGAAATCATTCCTCCACAGGTCTGATCACAACAGAGGTCTGAAAGGCTCCACCAGACTGTTGGCCCATGAATAGTCGTCTTCAACAATTTCTCCAGATGCCTTGCAGGGCTGTTGAGAGCTGTGGTCATCAATGGTATTCACATTCCCATGTGACATTCCCTATAAACAGATTAAATACCTCAGCTACAAGGTCTCCCACTATATCGAGCAAGAAGTCAGAGACTGCCATGGAGGAGTCATGGATGGACAACCGTCTGCCCTGCCTCTATGTTTTATGTTTGGGTCCTTCAAAATCCTATTTTTTATCATCCTGGCAAATCAGAGATTCTTCTTCTGTGATTGTGTATTAACCATTCCCAAATTCTGAGGGGAAAAAAACCACAGAGTGGGATAGCCACAGAGGTGTAGCTGAACCTCAATTAGATGCTTCTGAGGCTGGTGGGACAGAGAAGATGTGCCAGGAAGTCATATCTTGGTAAGCCCATAGTGGATGTATCATCAGAGGGAAAAATAGGGAGAGAATGAAGGACATGTGAGGCAGGTGACAGGGTTGTGATTGCTTCTTTACCAGAATGGTGCTCTGTAAAACCAGTAAGCACTCTCTCTGACAGCTGCAGTCCTTTGTTTCAAAATTCAATGAAAGTGAATGTTTTGTTTTTTCTGTCTGATGAGCAGAGTACCACTGTGAGAGTAGTACTTGTTCTCTAACCCATGCAGAGGGGATGCCTGGCAGCTTATGTTTGTGCACTGTTTGTAGATATTTGTCTGTTCTTGATGGTCATAAATGTGTACAGCTGTGGTTTATCAGTCTCACTTTCTGTTCTTGGCCAGCAAAAACCTGAGCTGTAATGCAGCGTTTTGTCATGCAGCCCTGTTCTCTGGATGTAGAGTCAGGTGAGCTGGTGATGGGAGGCTGCCAGGTACAGAAGTTGTTGTTCCTCTGTGTAGCCTGTGCCCTGCCTGTTCTAGCCTGCTTCCTGCCATACTTTGTCTGCCCCCAAACACAATCAGTATCCCCTGCCCCTTTCCTCCTTGCTCTCTGTCCTCAGTCAGACGTAAGGGAAACTGAGCATTTGCCACAACTGTTTTCTTGCGATGGTCCCAAAAGTCCTACTCTGGTCATGTATGCCAAGCTGCACTAGACCTCTAGCTGGCAATCATCATTAACAAGCTAGTCGTCAGGGAGATTTGATGTTTGAGCTGAGGTGGCTGGCAACATGATCCTACGCTGCAGCATCAGCCAGTCCAGCCACTTCTGGTGAAGCAGAGGTTTCATCCGGCTGAAGGTAAGACTCCTGGGGCCTCCACTTCCCCCACACAAATGGACTCCAGTGTGCAGGTCCCTTCTGGCTTCCGGGATTGACTCTGTGATGGTGAGACATTTTTTTCTCCCTTTTTCAGTAAGTCAGATGACTTGAAATAATGACTGCTGGTTGCAGTAGGATCATAGTTTTGTAGCACAGTACAAAGAATGCAAGGTGTGTCGCCGAGGGAGTGGTATGGGTGCCTGGACTGTTCCAAAGTGTAGGGTTTATTTCCTGTAATGGTCCTATACACATTGTCTCCATGGAGCAAAACATGAGGTAGCCATGGTCTTAGTAAGGTTTCTTTTCAGAAGGAGTGTCAGCGTTTAAGGTTTGGATGGCACTTAAAGCGGGTGGCAGATGCTGTCTGTTAACCCCTTCCTTTCCCAGAAGGGGAAGGAGAGGAGAAAAGGGAGAGAGACTTGTGGATTGGAAAATTAAAACAACTTTAAAAAAACAATAACAATGAACAAGAGTATAAATACTCACGTGGCAGGGCAGGCACACAGGTGTCCTGAACTGGACTCCGCAGCAGACAGAAACTGGATTTGGGAATGCATGGATCAGAGTTCGAGGCAGTAGAGCGAGCAGAGTCCCACAAGGATGATGAGCATGAAGGAAAAAAGCTGACCCCCGTGATCCCTTAGCTTTATACCGAGTATTCAGGTGAATGGGATGGAATACTTCATTGGTCAGTTTTGGCCACCTGTCCCATCTGCAGCTTCCTGCGGGTGCGACCCTTTTCTGCCTCCCCCCATGCGGACAACAAGAGAGCCTGCAAGGGAACAAGCACACACATATGGGCCTTTCTGCATAACAATCCAGCTCCTGCCCCAGCAACACCTACAGATATCAAGCACCATCAACTCTAGCAGCACTGCCTGAAAAACCTGTAGTCAGCTTCAGAAAGTACCGTTACTTAGAAAAACTTAATTGAAGGAAAATTGACTGAAAGGAGAGATGGTCCTGTTTTAGCCAAAGCAGGACATGGAGTTAAAGGTTCTTTCCAAACAACAGCCCAGGAGCAAACTAGCATGCATGCAGTGTGGAATATGAGAGAAGTGAGACCAAAGACTAAAATGAGACATTAGCCAAATAGTCGATATAGACACACAATTTAGAGAATTTTAAAAATAAATTAATATTTTGTATCTTCTAGCAACAGCACTCATTGTTGCAATCTTGTGCCTTCTCACACAGTGCATCTCACATAACAATAATAGAGATAATTATGATAATTATAATAAAAATTAATAATACTTGCCCTTTTTTTCAGTGGATTTTAAAGTGCTTTTC
Source organism: Cariama cristata (assembly GCF_000690535.1). Taxonomy (NCBI): domain Eukaryota; kingdom Metazoa; phylum Chordata; class Aves; order Cariamiformes; family Cariamidae; genus Cariama; species Cariama cristata. The sequence continues at coordinate 2,185 of NW_009620705.1, read as the reverse complement.
AACATTGACTAATTAAATCTAACAATATGCTATGAGGTGGGTAGCAGGTGTTTGTTCATCTCTCTGGATCATGTCACCCACCATAGTAATACAGCTGCTTCTACTTAAGTCTCATTGACTTCTAAATTATCATCATGGTTTTCAGTTGATAATTTTCCTGCATAGTGTGTTGAAAAGTCGAAGCCCTTTTTCACATGACTTCTGTTTTGAGAACACTGGAAATTTACATGGAGAGGATTCGTGGCTAGACCTGTCACAGCTACACCCAGCATGATAGGAATGGGAGGCTGTACAGCCATGTGAACCCAGGCATGCTTGCCACATAAAAAGGTGCAGAGTATTTTAGAAGGGAGGCATGAAGAGTTCCTAGACTATCCAAGAAAGTCACCTCTTAAATGACTCATCTGCATAATGTTTAGTCATATGATCAAGGATTTCCAGACTTACTCCCTAGAAAAAAAATTTAATCCAGGTTCTGATGACACTCATTACATACACATGGAAAAAAACATAAGGAGGGACAGAAAAAAGTGTTTTCCATTTTTTATCTCTTTCCTTTCTCTCCTCCTTTTCCCCTGCCCCCTTAAACATACACGTGCACACATAGTACATTTATTTTCAGATGTTAATTGAGAGATTATTCATACTGAGGCAAACTAATCTGGGATGCAACCTGCCCCTCCTAATAATCACGGCATAATCTGGACTCTTTGCAGCAGAATAAAGTTTTGAGATGGATATGAAATGACAGATGCTTGATTAAATTTTTAAAGGGTAAAGTGGAGGATGTAGGGTAAATTTTCTGAACAGTGTACAGAAGACTCAACACAAATCCCATTATTAGTTTACAAGATATGTGGGTGTTAAAGTAATAACAGGATTCCTACACAGACATTTCTAATATACTGCTGTACAAATTTACGGCCATGCGTTCAATGAGTTTAGACACTGAAAACTGGAATCACTCTTTCAGTTCTTTATACACTATCAAAATTAATGTTATTCTTCATTTTCTTAAGTAGCACAGCATGATTTTTAAGAATAGCACCACATAAAAGGCCTGGTTCTAACTCTAGCTCTCAGGAAATTAATGAAAGCACTGAAATCAGATAGTATGTGAATGAAGGCTGTCCTGAACAGGGTGAATTTGAGCATGTATGTCAGATTTCTTCTGAATTGAGTGTTTATACAGTCATATGAGAGATTTTTCTTCCTCATAAGTAGTGCAAGTTGTAGGAAGAGCAAAACACAAATCCTCCCATGTAGTCGATCAAAAGAACAAAGGTACTACTAGAACACCTGGGTAATTTTGAATTATCATGTTTCCAGAGATTACGGAAGAGCAGACAGACAGCTGGCATCTAAAATGGAGAAAAACTATTGTATGATAACTAACATAAAGATGTAAGGGAATATAAACTCATTAAAAAATGAGTAACAAGTGTCTCTGGCTAGTATTAACAAAATTGAAAGGATTAGGGATTAATAAATGTGGTGATTAATAAATGAACTCCACACCTTTACAACAGATTTTTAAAATCTTTATAGGTTGTATATCTTTCCCCAAAACTCTGAAAAGGCTCGGAGTACCAATGAATCTGGATCTTGATAATTTAAAAATACAGTTTGCAAGTACCTTTACTGGATTGTAAACACATTTTAAATTATTTAGCCTACTTAAAGCAATATTAAGTTTGAAATAAGATATAATTCTAAAACTGTATATATCTTCTTGCTCTACGTGCTATACTGTTAAAGCCCAGTGCCTAATAGAATGACATAGTAAAGGTGAAATTCAGCCTGTTTTAGTAGTCTATTTGTAATAGTGTCTATTTTGTATATATCTTCTTGCTCTACGTGCTATACTGTTAAAGCCCAGTGCCTAATAGAATGACATAGTAAAGGTGAAATTCAGCCTGTTTTAGTAGCCTTCTAATATTTATTGGAAGAAAAAGTGGCATCTTCTAATATTTATTGGAAGAAAAAGTGACAAGTGCTTTTCTGCTGATTGCAAAATAAACTACTGTATCTACAGTTCCATAACTGTAATACTGTCTATTTGTAAGATGGCCACAGTAAAGAGCTGCTGAAAACTGACACCTTTCCTTCAGTGCGGCCCTAGTGGGGTATTCTGATAGTCCACTCCCAGGAACTGTGAGCACAGAGAACTAGTATTTTAAGTTTT
>NW_009620704.1:320-1679 GCF_000690535.1 Cariama cristata | reverse complement strand
AAACGGAGGCACTGGGTAGCTTTAAAAATCTTAACAGCATCAAGTCATGAATTCTAACTGACTAGGGACCTGGAATCTATACTGGAGCTTTTTCAAAGTCAGTCCATGCTAACAAGCAGGAAAAAAGTATACTTAATCATTCTAGAGCACAAACACGCACAATACCTTTTACCTCATCATCTGTTAGGCAATACACACTTGAAACAAAAGCTTATGCTTGGTTGAAGCCCAAAACAACACAACAGACCCTAGTCACCCCTAGGGAAATAAAAAACTTAAGCTACAATGAAAACAAGCTAAAAATTTATTATTGATATTAATAAACAGCATATATTCATTTTCATACACCCAAATACTGTATTTTAACCATAATTAAAAATTACTAGGGCTAAAAAACACAATACTTGGAGTTCTAAAATGCCATGAGAAAAATCATTGCATATATACAACTTCCTAATGAAACTTCTCAAAGACATTATTCAGCAAATCTCATTATTTGACCAGTTTTAACAGTCAAATACAGCAACTGAAAAAGAGATTAAATATACACACTGCATTTGGTGTGTATGTAGAAACACCAGTCCCAATGGCTGTAGAGCCAGTCGGTTCCTTCTCCTACTCAACATACCTAAAGCGCTTTACACTCCTGATGAAAGTACATCTCCATAACGAAAGTACTAACGAATCAAAACCCACAGTCCATCTAAAAAAAAAAAGTACTCCTCACAAAATTATTACCAAGTCTCATTACAATCTTTCTCCAGTCAGGCAAACAACTTCCTCCAACATAGCAAAATACCCTCAAACATTAATTCAAACTTCAACACATTACCGTTCAAATTAAAGGAATAACTACAGCAAAAAAAGCTAGATTATGGATGTTATAATGGAGCCATCACACTAACAGATTATTTCACAATGCAAGTCATACAATGCTAAACACTTTTAAAAAATGCAACCAAGAGTAAGGCGTCAGCAAAGCAGAGGCAAGCAGTAAGAGAAGGCATTTTTTGCGCTATCGCTAGAACAATTTCCTGACTCATTCCATCCTCCAGCCCCGAGGACCAGGGTCCACACTGACAGCCTTCTTGGCGTAAGTGAAGCAGAGCACTGACCTAAATGCCGTTGCTGTTGAGCTCCTTGCAGCTCACGCTGGAGGAAAAGGGGCCAATATGGATTCAGGAGTTAACATCAAATACTCGAGCTATTTCACCCTGAGCCTGCTAGGGTAGAAATGCTCGTTAAGACCAAGAGCCCCACATCACCTCAACCTCTTGAGACTGAAACCTCCAAAAACGACTGCAAGGCAAACTCTAGGCTGCGCAGGAGAAGAGATTTTCAAAAGGGAGCCTGCACATC
>NW_009620704.1:0-289 GCF_000690535.1 Cariama cristata | reverse complement strand
TTGGGGAGAAGCCGAACTGGCAGACCCAGCCTCTCGGTGCTAGGAGAGAAAGGCGAGACCCGAGGTACCGAACCTCGGACAAGGTTAAACCACACCCTGGGCGTGATTTGAAGCAGGTGTTCAGTGAATTGCAAATTAATCATCAACTCCCTGCCCCGAGTAACGCGCAAAGGCATTGCCAGGGGCGACGCGGCTGCGGGGCGGGCAGCGCGGTCCCTCACGTTATCCAGGCGGGCACCGCGGGCCTCACGGCAGGCGGGGCTGCCACCTCCCCTCAGTGAGCCGCCCA
>NW_009620703.1:0-257 GCF_000690535.1 Cariama cristata | reverse complement strand
GTATAAAAAGGGACTGTTTGAAATGCTCAGTACGGCAGTTGGCGGAGCGCAGACTCCCCTGCCGTCCAGCGCTGCATTTGCTCATATCCTACTTGCCATAATCAATAAATTTTAATTGAATTTTGATCCTTTGTGGTCTCAATTTATCACAAAACCCAACTATTTTGAAAGACGACTGAAACGCAGTAGAATGTAAGAACTAAGCGAATTTTAATGTTCTGCTCAGACAGTAATTCCATTAATAACGGCAATGAAAT
>NW_009620702.1:2339-2654 GCF_000690535.1 Cariama cristata | reverse complement strand
CAAGCCAAGCCATCCCCAAAAGCCTCACGCAGCCATCGGGGACTACGGCCAGGAGCTTCCCGGCAAAAGGCCGCTGGCAGCGGGAGGAGCAGCTTTTCTCCTGCCTAGGGCGGGGGAAGCCCGGCCGGGGCTGTGCTGGTCCTGGAGCCGCCCAGGAGAGCAGCAGTGGGCACCCTTGGGGCAGGGGATGCGGTGGGAGCTGCCGGCAAGGGGCAGGGGGGAGAAGAAACCTTAGACAGCTGTGAGGACAGGGCAGCTCTGGGATACGTAGCAAGCTGAAAACTCAACTGAGGCCTCAGCATCTAAGGGTGAAGT
>NW_009620702.1:1590-2308 GCF_000690535.1 Cariama cristata | reverse complement strand
ACAGCTAGTCCCTCGCTCCTGTCCCCCTGATACACAGAAAAATTTAGTCTCTTCTTCTGTCACCCCTGGCACGGCAAGGAGCAAACAAACTGCATCAAACAGTAGCTTAAAATTAATTTATTTAACAAATATAGCTATAATATAAATGATAATAAAATTTCAAATATACAGTATATTACATAGTACACAGAGCCCCTTCCAAAGGAGCTGGTGGAAGAACAAACACAGGTAACAGATGGTGCTGTTACACAGGGATGGGAGAGGCTGTCCTACACTTTTGCCTCTTGACCTCGCCTTGCGGAAAGTAAGAGAAACATCCTGTCCTTCAGCCCCCTTTTTGCCATTTCTCTTCCACAGTCCCCCAGGGGGGGGGGGGGGTGTCTCCCCGGCTGCCAGTCAGACCCAGAGAAGCGGGGCAGGGCTGGCCCATCATCACTCCATGCCAGGGAGGAGCTGGGGCAATGCCTCAGGTTTCTGCCAGCTGGAGAGCTGAGCAGCTCCCAGGACTGCTGAGGAGAGTGGAAAAGCACTGGACTGGGGGGCCAGCATCACAGCGGGAAGCAGAGAGGCCGAGCAGAGCCAGGCCGGAGAAGTCTCTGCCACGGGGCCCACGGGGAAGTCCACAGTGAGGAGGCAGAGGAGCAGGGAGGGAGTGCGTGCGGGGCCGGCGGGAGCAGATGGCCGGCAGGCTGGGGCCAGGGGGGGCCCGCCCTAAGTG
>NW_009620702.1:312-1475 GCF_000690535.1 Cariama cristata | reverse complement strand
AGGAAGGAGATGGCGAAAGCAGCAGGCGGGAGCATGGGCTTGGCTGCCATCTTCAGCTTCTCCAGCTCGGCCTCCTGGAGCCGCTTGGCCTTAGCGCGGCGGTTCTGGAACCAGATCTTGACCTGGGTCTCGGTGAGGCTGAGCGAGCTGGAGAACTCGGCACGCTCGGCAATGGACAGGTACTGCTTCTGCCGAAACTTCCTCTCGAGGGCGAGCAGCTGCGCCGTGGTGAAGGGCGTCCGGGGCTTCCTGTTCGTCTTGTGTTTGCGCAGGGTGCAGGCTGGGGGGCTCAGCCGCCCTGCGCCGAGGAGCAGCCAGAGGAGAGGGGGAAGGAGAGAGATACCTCGTTAGCAGCGCCCGAATCCACGCACCCCACAGTGCCCCCACCCTACAGCAGCTGGGGTGGAGAGAAAGGGGAAAATAAGGTCCCGCTCAAAGGGAAGTGGCCCAAAAACTCCAGGGATGCCCACAGCACACTTCAAATTGATGAGTCCCGTTCCAGTAAAGTGGCTGTTTTACTAAGGAATTAGGTTTTTCAAGACTCCCAGGACCGAAGTTACTCGCAGTGTTTCGTAGCACGAGCCTCTCTGACTCCATGGAAAAACTGCAAAGGGCAGGAATCAGGAGTCGGATACCCAAACACCCTCTCTCTGCCTCCTGCCTTCACGGCTCCTGGCTCATACAGAGGAGATGTAAATGAAGGGAGTGACCCTCCAAAAAAAAAGTCCTCTCCTTTTTATTGGATTAAGGAAAAAAAATAAACAAAACTGGCTGGCTTCTCAAACTCACACTCTTCATTAGGCCCCTGGGAACAGGATTAAGCATGTAATTAATTACGAGCTCTGAATTCACACTCAGCCTTGTATCTACTGCTCTTCACCGGGCTGCTCCTCTCCTCTTATGTAAGATTTCTAAGGGTCCTCAACCTCGATCTGTACCCGGTTTACTTCCAAACAACAACTTTTACTTTGCAATTTAAATAAATTCTCTATACAAGCCCTGTCGGGAAACTTTCCTTTCTCCAAGGGACAGAGAACGCAGCTCTGTTCACAGCTTTGCTAAGAGCACCCCAAACGCTCCGAACAGCCTCAGCCCAAGCTCTCCCCTTCCCACGGGAGCCCGGTCGCGGGCAGGCGGCCCGGGCTGTCCGGCCCGGGGCTCAG
>NW_009620702.1:0-245 GCF_000690535.1 Cariama cristata | reverse complement strand
TCTCTGTAGTAAAGAAGAAAAAATATCAGTAATTGTGGCTCTTCGGACTTTGGAGATGCAACACGTAAGATAGCAGCCGGTGGGGCTGAAGCCCGCAAAACCCGAAGGTGTCTCGCCTGGGAGCGCGGTCTGTGCGGGTCGTTAAGAAATTGAGTCACTTTCGGAAAAAACCACCACTGAGACTGAGTCAGGCTTTGCGTGGTTAGTTCGAGGTTAAGCTAACAGGCAAGCCAGGCTGCTTTCTC
>NW_009620701.1:0-275 GCF_000690535.1 Cariama cristata | reverse complement strand
CATGCCCATGGGTGTGCAAACGTCCATGGGAGTGCAATGCTCAGCGCTCCTCTCCCCGGCACGCAGGCTCTGCCTGCCTTCTCCCACCCGCAGACAGAGGGGACGTACCCGGCGCGGGCAGGCATGGTCCGTGTGCTTGGTTCTCCCGCCCCAGCACCCGATCGCTGAGAGCCCCGGTGCGATGCACTGTCATCATTCTGGTGGGGAGCTTAATTACCCATACGTTAAAACAACAACAAAAATCACCTTGGGTGCTATAGGCTGAGACCAACCCC
>NW_009620700.1:174907-175984 GCF_000690535.1 Cariama cristata | reverse complement strand
CCGAGCCCGGGGTACAGTTGGACACCCCCCAACACGCGTGCCAGGGGTAACCCCAGCCCCGCGCTGATGCACACGGCTGGGGTAAGACCCACCCGACTGATGCCTGCTGCGAGGATGAACCCCAACAGCCCCCAACGTGGGTGAGCCGGGGGTAAGCCCGGTCACCCCCCAGTTGCTCACATCCAGGGTAAACCACAACTGCCCCACCAACGAGCAAAGCCGCAGGTATCCGGGGGGAACCCCAACCACCCCGCTGCCGTTCACACCCCTGGTGCAAACCGCAGCGCTGGCAGGGCCGCCCGGGTCACACCTGCTCCCACCACCTGACGATCGCCCTCCTTCAAAACTCAGCCTCCCGCTCCTGCTGCCCTCCAGTTGCCTCACTCTGGGTGATGCTTGCAGGTCCAAAGAGGGTAGGGGATTATGGTTTATAATTAACACAATTAAAAATAGATATTGAATAAGCTGAACACAGAGAGGCTAGAAATCTGTTGTGCAACTGGCACGTTAGGAGGAAACTAAGTGGTATTGTTCAAACAAAGGTAATCCAAGACACTGCAGCGCGGGAGCTTCGACTACCAGGCAAGTACTTTTAAGCTTGTTTACAAACCAAACCCCAGTGAACTCAATACATGCACTGAGCAGCATGAACTTAACCACAGCCAGCTCCGCAAGCAGTGAAACAACTGCAGGGCTAGGCCAGATTATCGTCTCTGCTGTTGTACTCAGAAACTGTAATATTTGTGAAATTCTAGTTTGCTTTCCAGCTGGATTCCCAGGCTGAGAATCTCTCACTGAAAAAGATGCTTAAATTTGAGGGGTTTGGGTTTTTTAAAATACCAATCCAGCTTGTATTTAAATTTCTTATAGATCTGTCTTTAAGGTAATAGCCATGAAACACTGTATCTGAGTTTCCTTCTTCTCAGCTGATGTTCACAAGAGTCGTTCCTGGGAACGGAGAAACTGGCTAGCCAGTTACACTGGAGAAAATGTGAAACAGACTATGAATAAAATGTTGTGCAGTTCAAAAACAAAACCTGGGGGGAAAAAAAAATTAAGACATTTGAGGGGGGATTT
>NW_009620700.1:169869-174876 GCF_000690535.1 Cariama cristata | reverse complement strand
AAAAAAATTAAGACAGTTTGGGGGGGGTTTCCCCCCCCCCCTTTTTTTTTTTAATACTAATTCCTTATAGTTTAGGGCTTCTATAGATTATTTATAACTAGGATAGAATCTTCAGGCAGAAATGGAATTTTTAACATCAGCAGCCTTCCTCAGAAAATTTTTATTGAGGAAATATGTTTGTATGGCTATGGAAGCCATCAGGATGCTTGGAGTAAGAGTACAGAAGGAGAAGACTGGGTTAAATTAATTCCTGCTAAATACCTACCAGCAGACTTGCCGTCTATATGGGGAGCTGGAGACAGAATTGTACCAGGGTAAAAAGGATACTGTGCCTATTTATAGCACTGCCTTCAGCACCGTAGGAATTCAAAGGAAAACTCCAACTCAGCACACAGTCTTCTCATCATCTTCTGTCAAGATTAAATCGGGGCTGAGATCATTCCCTTCCCCTGCAAATCCCTGCTAGGAAGGATCTGTTCCTTTCTGCAAGTAAGGAACTACCATGGTACAAACCGCTCCAGAGCTCGTATGGTCTGGGCGCTGGGAGTCCTTACCCGGGCAAATGTCGCCTCTTTCCTCTTGGTAGTTAGAGGAAGGGGAGAAAAAGAGCCTCACAAACTTCAGCACTTTTGCAGGAAAGACCAAAGGTGTTTCACCTGCTCTGCACCCCTGCTCCCCATACCATGCCAGCCCTCCTCCTTACCCCAGAGGCTCTGGGGCACTTGCAAACAAAAGGGTAGTGCAGCTCCAGCAAACTCCCAGTGCCAGGTGAAGGGAGGGGAAGAGGAACACCGTCCTGGCACACAGTCATGGTCACTCATGGTGTCACAGAGATGAGGCCCTTACCTTACAGGGGTGTGTGCCCCTCTTGCCACTGCCAGGCCATCCATCTCTGGAAAGGAGTGGGCTCCAGTAGGTGTGTGGGGCACCTATTTATCAGGAGAAAATATCTCTGGTCTCAAGAGTACAAATGAGAGCAGCCTTGGAAAAGGCATTAGCAAAAATCTGACCGCCACTCTAAAAAATAAGGCAGGCTCCTGGAGTTCCTTAGCTCCACTCTTCTTTTAGCATCATAGTGCCTCAGATCTTTCCTTCTCATCTTCCACCTTCCAGTTTCTCTTTAATAAGAGCTGCTCTTTCGTTCTTCACAAAGCACTACCTACTCTACTCTCTCACTGCTGCACTTTTGTAATTCTGTTATCAAGCTGTTTGCTAGGTGGGGAGCAGACGGTGCAGGACCTGGTTCTGCCTTTGAGGTGCAGGTAATTATTATGTGCGTCTGTTATTGTGGTTGCTGTCTCAACAGGTGGAAAACATGCTGTTCTCTGATAGATTTGCAGCACTCTGTGCTCCTGCCTTGTCTTTTCTCTAAAGCCAGTCGTGTGGTGTTCCTAAAATAATAAACACAGCCTCACTGCTGCCACAAAAACCCCTGGTAAATATATTTTTATGGGAATGAAATATTAAAGGATTTGAACAGTTATTCACTGAAAGCAAAATATGAGCAGTAAGGTTGGGTAAAGATTCAAAGGCTGGTTTGCTTCCTTTCCCTGGGGCACATCAGGGCTGTACTGTTTGCACTTCAGAGATGGATAGTGGGGAATTACTTAACCCAAAATGATGGAAACAATTCAGACTATAATAATATAGCATGAGAGTTTCTCACATTACATCTATTCCCCATACTGCTGGCTATATTCTGCCTTCAGATTCACGTGCACAACTCTCATTGGATTCTGGAGGAACTGTATTTGAAGCCAAAATGCACTTCATTGTCTTTCTGAAGTCTCTCTACGGTTTAGTCGCTAAATCCTGAGCTCAAGGACTGGGGACAAAGCTTGTCTAAACATTTCCCAGTGTCTGTCTCTGTGAGATTCCCATCTGCTGCGTTTTATTTTGAATTTCATCTTCCTACTTTCCTAAAACCACAAAACAGAAACACACGTTTCCTCTGCCCTGGAGTGCAGGAATCACCAAATTTCCCAGCAGGTTCTCTCACAGCATACGATGGATCCAAGTTTGTCTAAAAATGCTACAAGCCCTTTGTGGAGTAGAAAGGGAGGAGACCAGAAATGTGGGCCAAGTTTCTGAGTGTTACAAACACCCCCATCCCCCAAAGGGACTCCACATCCTCTTTCCTCTCTCTCCAAAATTTCACCTGGCTTTGGGTTTCATTAGGAGAAATACACATTGCTCAAGCTGAGGCTCTTTTTTCTGCTGACGCTGCAGAGACTACAAGAGCCACAAAAGCTGAGTCTGACCTGAGAGCTTCAAATTTACTACAATAGCAGAGCAAATTAAATGGAAAGCATGTTAAGCGAGTTGGACGATTCTTGTTGACCAACAAATCTTCATTAAGTTCCTGCACCAAGCTGTGCTGTACCTCCGATGAAACTGATTATTGTCTCTCCATCTGTGTTTCAACTATTTCTCCACCAGGCTTAAAAGAAATTCAAACTTGCTTTAGGTCTAATTAGAAATAAAACACAATATTAATCCACCTTGCCCCACGCATGCACCCAGCTTGGAGGTGTTGGTGCTTTGTTCAAACAGGCCAAGTTCCACTCTGGTCACCACCAGTTATTTACTGCCCTGGTTTTTGCTAGCTCTTTTATTTACTGCCAGCATCTCACTGAGACTTTGCTCACCGTTTTATGGTGACTTTCTGGATTACTGGTTTGCATTCCGAAAGACAAGGTCTGAGATCAGTTCCTGACACTGCTCTCCAGATGTTTCAGCTCAAGAGCCACCAGCATGAACCCCATGAGCTCATACAACTCGTACTTCCCCATAGCAAAGCCTGTGCTTGGCATAACAGCAGCTTTCACAGGACTAAAGCAAAGCCCTTTTCTAATATTTAGGACTGAAGGGAGGCCACCACAACAGGGGCCTCTAACAGCCTTCCCCACAGACCACTACTAGAAATACAGCTCCACAGGTAAAACTCAGGTGCCAAGCTACTCTGCCATATGGGTTTTAAAACACTCTGCCCAATTTAGGCCAAACAGAGAAGTTTGAGGAAAAAGTGCAAGGGAAAGCAAGGGGAATTAAACAGCAGTACGGAGAGTTATACAGTGTTAGCTTCTGCAGTGTGCATGTAGAGCAGGATCTTCCGCCACAGACTGTCCTTGCCCTAAGGTAAGGTACAAAACAATTATTAGGTATTTATCTTCCAAATATAAGGCAAGAAACAAAAGGTACATGCAGATACATCATGTATGAGGGAGTTAGCCTTCAGTATCATTCTTTGCCAGGTAACGTTTATGGTGGCCACACTATGTGTTGGCCATGGAGACTGGCTGTACGCCATACCACATTGTCCTCAGAGCAGACAAAACTTGAAAAACCCAGGTAGGACTCAATGTTTTCTGTATCAAAGAGAAGGCATTGATAATTGGGGTTTATGCAGCAGCACCTCAGCACAAGGCTGGCTCCCGGCTCTTGGGCACTGGAAGGCAACCTCCCCTTCACAAAGCTGCCTGGTGTGTCCCAGGCAAGACTGAGGGGTGCAGCCACAGCAGCTGCCTTCTAATGGGATCCAAATAATTTTTTGCTAGTGATTAATTGGTTTCTATGCTCTAGAAGAAAATGTGTTCTGTTCTTTTTGTACCAGGTGATCTATGACATGTCGGGGCATATATTTTTAACTGCTAGTTTGTTTTAGAAAAATGGTAAGAGTTAACCTAAAGGACAAATTATTAGAAATACCTGTAATCCCAAGAGCTAACACAACTGCTGGGAAATTCTAGACCTCATATCAGCTGTGCAACAGAATACGATGAGTCCCTATTTTTTTTCCCTTCAGCAGGCTTAGTAGTGAGATTTTACAACGAGAAGAAAGCAATTTGCTTAGCTGACTTGGGATTTCATCTCCTTCCGTTGCATCTCTTAGACTATACACACAGCAGCAAGCAAGTCTCAGCTCTGTTCGGTCTCAGTCTGACCTCTGTACTGACTTGATTTATTGTTTTTAGTTCTCAAATTGTATATTACGTTATATCCCAAAGGGTCTGATTAGAAAGGGCCAGTATTTTAATGATTTATGAGGAGCATCTGGGACTGCATGGGTAGCATACGTGTTGTGTCACTTTTATAGGAGGAGTCTCTATTGATCATACCAATGTGCTCCAAGACAAGAGCGTGTCAAATTCCAATAAGCTTTAGTTCACAAACCTGATTTGACAGGTGGCCAAGCTTGCACTGGGGCTGACCATAGTTCTCATGGTGGGAATAAAACAAAACAGCTGGAAAGCTTCTAGCCATTGCATTATGAGAGGATTTCCATTCCTTTCTCTTGTTCTATTTCTATTTTGCAGTGCTTAAGGAGGTGTTTATCCTTCCCAGTTCTGTAGCCAGAAACCTGGGCAACAGGAGCTTGCTATCAGCCCTGTGGTTTATCTTTCTGCCAGAAGATACTGGTGAGAAATACAAGCTACTGGAACCAGCCTTCCAAACCTCCCTGAGTCCTGCCATGGCTATCACATTGCTAGAAAGTCTCAGGTCAGAGAGGCTGGGGTGAGAGAAAGAAAGATGAAGAAACAATTAGAAAGACAGTGCAGTTCTTTTTAAGCCATAATGTCACTGCATTTAATAAGGGATTGTGCTATTTTTTTTTAGACTGTCTCCAAAGGAGGACTTTGCAAGCACTGAAAGAAGGGTATTAGCAGCGCAGCACAGTGATATAGGGTTCCTGTGTCCTTGGTTTGATTTTGCAAGTCCTGGAGCATCAAAACCAAAATCTTCTGAAGCATTCCTAGCAACCATTGTTCCCCAGCACGGGAGTCCAAACTTGACCATGACTTTCACCTCAATCATAAAATGGTTTGGTTGGAAGGGACCTTAAAGACCATCTCATTCCAGCCCCCCCTACCATGGGCAGGGACACCTTCCACCAAACCAAGTTGCTCCAAGCTCCATCCAATCTGGCCTTGAACACTTCCAGGGATGGGGCATCCACAACTTCTCTGGGCAACCTCTTCCAGTGCCTCACCACCCTCATGGTGAAGA